>NC_044556.1:112457555-112757555 GCF_007565055.1 Rhinopithecus roxellana | reverse complement strand
AGGTGGAGGTTGCAGTGAGCTGAGATCATGCCACTGCCCTACAGCTTGGGTGACAGAGCAAGACCCTGTCTCAGAAAAAAAAACAAAAACAAACCAAAAAACAAAAAAAACCATAATGGTATGCCTAAAAATGCTTAAGATAGTAAATTTTATGTTATCCACTTTTTTTTTTTACCATAATAAAAATAGTATCTTGACAAAATTAATAGAAATCATACAAAGTATGTTTTCTGACCATAATGGGATTAAACCAGAAATCAATAACAGAAAGCTGGAAAATTATAATATATTCAGAAATGAAACAAAAACTGTTCTAAATAAACAATGAATCAAGAAGTCTGAAGAAAAATTTTTAAATATTTAGGACAAATGAAAATGAAAATGCCACTTGTCAAAATGTGTGGGATGCAGCAAGAGTGCATAGAGGGAAATTTTTAGTAACATGCATATATTAGAAAAGAAAATGAGCTAAAATCAATAACCCAGTGTTCCACCTTAGGAAACTAGAGATAGACAAACAAATTGAGCCAAAAGGAAGCAGAAGAAAAGGGATAATAAAAATTAGAGCATAAATGAATGAATTTGAAGACAAGAAACAATAGAGAAAAATTAAAATCAAAAGCTGGTTCTTTGAAAAGACTGGTAAAATTAATAATTCAGTGTAACCAAGAAAAACGGAGAGGAGACAAATTATCAATTTTATAAATGAAAGAGTGTTCATCATGCCTTGGACATTAGAATGATAATAAAAAGATAATATGAATAAATCCATGCTCACAAATTGGATGATTTTGATGAAAGGACTAATTCCTTGAAAAATACAAATTGCCAAAATTCACAAGGAAGAAATAGGTCAGCTGAACAGTTCTATATATTAAATAAATTAAATCATTAATTATTAACCTTCCAAAAAAGAAAACATCAGGTCCAGGTGGTTTCACTGGTAAATTATAGCAAACATTGAAGGAATAACTGATACTAGTTTTCCATAATTTCTTCCATAACATGGAAGCAGTGGAACACTTCCTAGCATATTCTATGAGGCCAGCATTATCTTAACCAAAATCAGATAAAGGCACCAAAGAAAGGAAAACAATGGACCAGTATTTTTCATGAGCATAAATGTAAAAATTATCAACAAAATATTAGCAAATGAAAGCAAATAGTATGTAAAAATATTTTACACCATGACCAAGTGGAATTTATTTCAGGTATATAAGACTGATTCAACTTTCTTTCTTCCTCTTTTTTTTTTTTTTGAGACAGAGTTTCGCTCTTGTTGCCCAGGCTAGAGTGCAATGGCGTGATCTCGGCTCACCGCAACCTCCGCCTCCCAGGTTCAAGCAATTCTCCTGCCTCAGCCTCCCAAGTAGCTGGGATGACAGGCATGCACCACCACGCCAGGCTAATTTTGTATTTTTAGTAGAGACGGGGTTTCTCCATGTTGAAGCTGGTCTCGAACTCCTGACCTCAGGTGATCTGCCCATCTCGGCCTCCCAAAGTGCTGGGATTATAGGCGTGAGCCACCATGCCCGGCCGACTGATTCAGCTTTCTAAATTGAGCAATATAATTTAGCACGTCAGCAGACTAAAGAAGAAAAACTGTATGATTATACTGATTCAGAAAAAAAGTTTGACAAAATCAAACACCCCTTTATGATAAAAATTCTCAGCAAATTATGAATTAGTAAAACTTCTTTAACATAGAATTGCTGCAGAAAACATACAGCTAACGTTACACAGAATGATGAAAACTGCATGCTCTTCTGAGCTTGGAAACAAAGCAGGGTTGTCCTCTATTACCACTCCTATTCAACACTCTATTGGAAATCTTAGCTAGTGCAATAACACAAGAACGAGAAAAAAGTTACAGATTAGAAAGGAAAAAATTAAACTATTTGCAGAAGATACAATTTTCTATGTAGAAAATCTCAAAGAATTGACAAACCAAACAAAGCAAACCAATTTATGGAAGTAAGTTAGCATTGCAAGGTCATGGGATACAAGACTAACATAAGAAGTCAATGACTAACTTGAAGAAATTACGCTAAGTGAAATGTGCCGGTCACAAAAGACAAATACTGTATGATTCAACTGACATGAGATATCTAGAAGACAAATTCACAGAGGCAGAAAGTAGAATGATGGTTACCAGGGAAAAAAGGTGAAATGGGAAAGTCTTGTTTAGTGGGTATAAAATTTCAGTTTCACAAAATAAAAATGTTCTGTAGTTTGGTTGCATGCTAATGAGAATATATTTAACACCACTTACCGAACACTTAAAAATAGCTAAGATGGTAAATTTGGTGTAATGTGTATTTTACCATAACTAAAAATAATTTTAAAAATGAAACACAGATTGTCCCTGGCTTTTTTCAATGCAGTCCCAATCAAAATCCCAGAAGGTTATTGTAGATAGCAACAAACTAATTCAAAACTTTATATGAAAAGGCAGAAGATCTAGAGTAGCCAATGCAATATTAACGAAGAACAAATTTGGAGGAATGACACTACCCAATTTCAAATCTTATGATACAGCTATAGTAATCAAGACAGCATATTATTAATTGAAGATAGTCACACAGATCAGTGAAATAGAATATAGAGAAGAGAAATAGATCCACATAAATATAGTCAACTGAACTTTGATAAAGGGGCAAAGACAATTTAATGGAGAGAAGATAGCCTTCAGTAAAAAGTGCTGGATAAATTGAACAACTATATGCAAAAAAATGAACCTAGACAGAGACATTACACGTTATACAAAAGTTAACTTAAAATAGCCATACACGTAAAGTGCCAAACTATAAAGCTTCTTGAAAAAAAACAGGAGAAAATCTACATGACTTTGGGTTTGATGATGTGTTTTTCAATAGCACTATCCGTGGAATAAAAAATTAACAAGTTGGACTTGCTAAAATTGAAAACCTCTGATCTGCTAAAGACATGCTTCAAAGGAAGGAAAGATAAACCACAGATTGTGAGAAAAATTTGAACAATAGATATCTGATAATATCAAAATATACAGAGAACTTGTATTTAAAATATACAACGAGATCTTACAACTCAACAAGAAAACAACCCAGTTTAAAAATGGGCAAAAGATTTGAACAGACACCTTACAGAAAGATACACAGATGAAAAATAAAAATATGAAAAGGTGTTCAACATGGTAAGTCAGTAGGGAATTGAAAATTAAAATGGCAGTGAGATACCACTATACACTTATTAGAATGTTCAAAATGCAAATAACTGACAATACTGACTGGTGGCAAGTATGCAGAGCAAAATAAACTCACATTCATAGGTAGTGGGAATGTAAAATGGTACAACCACTCTGGGAGATAATTTGACACTTTCTTGCAAAACTAAACATGATCTTACCATGTAATCCAGCAGTCCCGCTCCTAAATACTTACCCAACTGAAAATTTATGTCCACTCAAAAACCTGCATGTGAATATTTGCAAGATTGATTCATAATCACCCACAACTGGGAGCAAGGAAGACATCTTTCAATAGGTGAACAGATAAACAAACTTTGTTGCATCCATACAATGGAATAGCTTCTTATCAATACAAAGAAATGAGATATCAAATTATGAAAATAAAAGAATCTTAAATGCATATTATGAAGTGAAAGAAGCTAGCCAGAAAAAAGCTGTGTAATATATGCTTCCAATTATATGACATTCTGAGAAAGACAAAACTTAAAAGACCTTAAACACTTTAGTAGGTGCCAGAGGTTTTGGGGAAGGAAGTGAAGGTTAAATAGGTGAGGCACAGGAAAATGTACAGGGCAGTGAAACTTCTGTGTGGTCATGTAATGGTGAACACAAAACATTAAGTATTTATCAAATTCTATAGAGTTTTAGAGCACAAAGAATTACCTTAATGTATGCAAAATTTAAAAATCATTTATGAGGTGGGGAGAATCACAAGAAGAAATGAACACTGTGACAAAGTAATCTAAATGTTTTATGAGGTAACCTCACTCAAGGGGCTGGAGGATTAAGATGCGGACCTATCTAAGCTATTTTTTGTTTTGCTTTTTTTGAGAAAGGGTCTCATTCTGTTGCTCAGGTTGGAGTGCAGTGGTGCAATCTCAGCTCACTGCAGCCTCAACCTCCTGGGCTCAACAAGTTCCTTTTTTTTTTTTTTTTTTTTTTTTTTGAGGTGAAGTCTTGCTTTGTCACCAGGCTGGAGTGCAGTGGTGCAATCTTGGTTCACTGCAACCTCCGCATCCTGGCTTCAAGCAATTCTCCTGCCTCAGCCTCCCAAGTAGCTGGGATTACAGGTGCCCACCACCACGCCCAGATAATTTTTGTATTTTTAGTAGAGAGAGTTTCACCATGTTGGCCAGGATGGTCTCAATCTCTTGACCTCATGATTCACCCACCTTGGCCTCCCAAAGTGCTGAGATTACAGGCGTGAGCTACCGCATCCGGCCAGGCTCAACAAATTCTCCCATCTCAGCCTTTTGAGTGGCTGGGATAACAGGTATGTGCCAGCATGTCTGGCTAATTTTTCTTGTATTTTTTTGTAGAGATGGGGTTTCACCAAGTGGCTGAAGCTGGTCTCCAATTCCTGGGCTCAAGTGATCCTCCTGCCTTGGCCTCTCAGAGTACTGAGATTACAGGTGTGAGTCACTGCACCTGACCCCTAAGCAACTTTGGAAATTAGTAGAATCTGTAAGACAAAAGGCAAAAGAAATTGTTCATAAGCACTGAACTCTAGTAAATAAAGTTGTTTCCCATGGAGGTAACAATTCTGATACTGCTATACATGTATGCTAGAATTCAACAATTAAGTAAATGGATGGCAGATAGTGAAAGCCAGGTTTCTCTGTGGGAGGTTACAGATAAGGAAGGGGAGGAGGCTAGAAGTACTCACATGTTAATGGATTAAAATTGGAGACAGTGGCATGAATTAATGTTTAGCTTAATATGGATAGAGATTTACATATAAAAATATTTATAAATATGTGTATACATAAGTGTTAATACACACTCATATATCTCCTTGATCAGTAAGCTGAGAGGGTTTAGAAGCAATGACACCCTGGTATCAGTAAAGCAGAGCCACTCATCAGTGAAACTCCAGACTCTGACATGCAACTTCTGATACTTTGGCTACTCCTGGGGTGTACGATGTAGAACTTAACATATGCCCCCACAGAAGACTCCTTGTCACGTCTTCCCCAGCAAGCTCTCTGCCCTCAGAGCCAGTCACATGTAGTGAACTTCTATGCCCATTGCTTTACAAGCGAGACTGCTGCTTAGATACCTCGTCATTAGCTTACAGAGAAATTCTGGGAAAAGGCAGTGAGAAAGGTCCTCTCACCAACTTGAACAGTGCCGACTCGACAGGAGAAGGGGACTACTCGGTGAGAGTTTCTTTACTCATTTCAGCTGAAGCAACCATGATAGCAGCTGTCACAGAACAAAGAACTTAGAAGTTTCAGGTTTGCTGATGCAGAAAACTTCTCATAGTATTTAAGTAACATTTTCTAACATCTACCAATTAAGGTTAGAGGAAATCTTAGGGCAAAGTTTTTGCAGGCTACCCACCATAGACATTCTGCAAAGAGCTCCAAACTATTGATTTTTAAAAAAATGTGTAATGATATTCCAAAGTCCAAAATGTGTAGGGTAGACCAGCAGTCTGGAAACCCAAGGAAGAGACAGTTTGTTGAGAGGGTTTCCTTTATATGTAATGTTTTTCAATAAATGTGGGAAGTTTTTAGTCATTATTTCTTTGAATAGTTGTTGCTGCTTCTTTCTCTTCCTTGTCTATCTCGCTCTCTTTTTTTTTTTTTTTTTGGTACTTCCCCCCGTTGCTCTGTTCATTTTTTTAATCCTTTATTCTGCCAGTTACTAAGATTGTAAAATCTCTATCAATCAATCTTCAAGTTTGTTCTTTCTTCTGCAAATTCAAGTCTACTGTTGAACTCCTCTGCTAAATTTTTTATTTCAGCTATTGTTCTTTTCAACTCCAGAATTTACACTTAAACATAATTTATATCTATTGATATTCTCAATTTAATGTGACATTATCATCATACCTTCCTTTAGTTGTTTAATCAAATTTCCTTTAGTTCTTTGAACTACTTTGAAGATTTTTTTTTTTTTCTTTTTTTGAGATGAAGTTTCACTCTTTTTTCTCAAGCTGGAGTACAGTGGCATGATCTCGGCCTACCACAACCTCTGCCTCCTGGGTTCAAACGATTCTTCTGCCTCAGCCTCCTGAGTAGGTGGGATTACAGGCATGCACCACCATGCCTGGCTAAATTTTGTATTTTTAGTAGAGATGGGGTTTCTCCATGTTGGTCAGGCTGTTCTCGAACTCCCGACATGTGATCTGCCTTCCTCAGCCTCCCAAAGTGTTGGGATTACAGGTGTGAGCCATGAAGACTTTGTTAAATCTGACATCTGGTCACTTGTGAAGGTGAATTTTATGTGTCAACTTAGGCCACACAGTATCCAAATATTTTGTCAAATATTATTCTAGAAATTTCTGTGAGGTTATATACTGGATGAGATTAATATTTAAATCTGTAGACTGAGTACAGCAGATTACCCATTATGATATGGGTGGGCCTCCTCAAATCAGTCGAAAGCCTTTATAGAAAAAGACTAACCTCCTTGGAAGAAGGAAGAATTTTGCCAGAAGACTGCTTTGGACTCAAATTACAAGTCTTCCCTGGGTTTTCAGCCCTGCCAGCCTACCCTGCATATTTGAACTTGCCAAGCCTCCACAACTGCATGAAGAAATCCTTTGAAATGAACCTCTCTCTCTCTCTCTCTCTGTCTGTCTCTAAACATCCTGTTGATTCTGTTTTCCTGGACAATCCTGACTAATATATTGTTCATATAGGCAGTTTCTGTTTCCTGATTTTCTTTAGTTTATGGGCCATATTTTCTGTTTCTTTGCATGTCTCATAACTTTTGCTGGAAGCTGGACATTTTGGATCATGTATTCAAGCAACTCCGGGTATGCCCGCCACCTCTGGTGGGCTTGTTATGGTTATTTCCTGCTTATTTGTGTAGTGATTAGCCGGATTATTTCCATGAAGCCTATTCTCCCACCACCACCCTCATCCTTCCCCATCCCCTGCAGTGGGAAGCCTCTAATGTTGCTCCTTGTAGCACACAACCTTTGGTATGCCCACAGTCACTGCGCGACCACAGTGGTTTTGGCAGATTGCTTTTTCACTCTCTGTTCCTGACCTTACTCAGCTGTTAAACTCCCTAATTGGAGGCTGATTACTCAGCTGTTTTTAACAATGCTCTGGGCATACATTGCCTTATAGGCTTAGCTAATCAAATTCAGGCTCCTTTGAAGGGACAGTTGCCAAAGTTACTGAAATATGTTCTGACTCCAGGAGGGCTCTTTGTAGCGGTCTTGTCTCTTGTTTCTCTCTGGCAAACTAGCTGGCCTGCAGTTCAGCCTATATTTCTGTCTTAGTCAGCTTGGTGTGCTATTACAAAATATTATAAACTAGGTGGCTTATAGACAAAAGAAATTTATTTCTCACAGTTCTGGACACTGAAAGTCCAAGATCAGGATGCCAGCATGGTCAGGTTCTGGTGAAGGCCCTCTTCAGGTTGCAGACTGTTGACTTCTCATTGTATCTTCACATGGTGGAAAGAAGGTGAGAGAGCTCTCTGAGGCCCTTTTATAAGGTCACTAATCCCATTCATGAGGGCTCCACCCTCAGGATCTAATGACCTCCTGAAGGCGGTCCTAATATCATCACGTTGGGAGTTATATCATCTCCTAATATCATCTCCTAATATCATCACATTGGGAGTTATAATTTCAACATACCAATTTTGGGGGAACACAAGCATTCAGTCCATAGCAATCTTCAATGAATCTACTAACTGCTTCCCAATTGCCTTTCACCACAACCTCCACTGCCTTATTCCCCCTATATTTAGAGGACTCTTAGACTTGAACTTCACACTCAGTTACAAGTGAGATTTGTTCCTTTGAGTTTTCTACTCAAAGAAACAAAGCTGGAGCTCTCTGTTCTATAGCCTGCTTCTGCCCCTGGGTAAAAATCTCTGAGCCATGGCTCTGGAGACCATGGCATGCTTCTCCTGAGTGACACCTTTACTTTAGGAGCTGAGCACTTAGTAGAACAGTGTGCAGCAGCCCTAGAATTTCTCAGATTGGCTTTTATTGGCATGGGACTGCTTCCAGTGAACTAGGGTAATGGTGACTGGGGCCTCAGTATTTGCAGTATGTGCAGTATTCTCAAGGTCGAGCCTCTCTATCCCATGACTAGGAGTGGCAAGGAAGAAGGGAGTCTTCACCTGTCAGCCATACTCACCTGGAATTTATTGTCCTCAGTAGGAAGAAGCTGGGGGTAGGGTGAGACATGCTAACTTCCTACTCCGGAAAGTGTGAAAGTTATCAGAATCAAAACAAGTCCCTTGTGTGGAAAGCTCTGACAAAAAGAACCAGAAAAGGCTGTGAACAGAGGGTTCTCATACAAAAATGCCTGACAAGAAGAACTATTACAAAAGGCTCTGCAAAACCACAGCCTTGCACAAAGGCCATCACAACCTTACACAAAAATATAATTCTGTGCGGACGTCTGCCCAGCAACTGCTTGTCCAACCTCAGACTGGCACCACCTTTATTATTTGATTCTTGTAGCCAAGGACAGTTAGCTCAAAACAATTATGTACTCCTCCTCACTTTTCCTTTAAAAACCACTGTCTTCTGTTACCTCCCTGAATACACATATAGTTTTCTATGACACATATATTCCCATTGCAATTCTAGTCCTAAATAAACATCATTTTTGTTAGAGAGTCTCCCTCTCTGTCAGTGTAGGTTGACAGAAATTTGCCCCTGGACTGGGAGCACTGGGGAGAGGAAGCCCTGTGTTCCTGGCTGTAACAGTCTAGAGTAGAGTTTCCATCTTGCTGAGTTGGGCGAGGTGCAGGGCATGGATCTTGGTTCCCCTGAGGAGCCATTTCCCGGGAGGTCGCAAGGACGGTGGCTGTCCTGAAAGGGCAGAGTCACCTTCAGGGATCCCTGCTGGACCACAGAATGCTCGGCACGTTTCTAAGCACTTCTTATACATCTGCCATTTTACCGATGCATTCAGCATTCCAGGCCCAACTTAAATAATAAAGTTGCTAAGGCTCCTCTCCTGGCAGTTTAGATCAGAATCTGTGAGGATAAACTGGACATGGATATATGTTTAAAGATCCGCATATGATTTTAATTCATAGTGATGGCTGATATCGACAGCTATGGCTCTAGACAGCTAATTCCCAATAACTCCTATGTAAATCAGCTATACTAAGGAAGGATAGGTCTTGGAGCCATTTGTTCTGCTAAACACATGGCACCAATAAATGAACTAAGATAAAAGGGCGTGCAGATTGCTCAGAAAAGGCTATCTAAATCTCTCTTTCAGGTTTCAGGACCCAACACAAACTGTTGCCCGTGGGGCATTCTTTAACCAGAAGAGGCCCATCCAGTCTGAGTACCCTTTATTGATCTCCTGCCTTGCCCAGTGGGAGGCCCTGCTGCCCTCTAGGCCTTGGGGTTGACAGAGATACTGGAGCCATACCACATGTTCTCTTTAACACACATTCCCTTTATTTAACTCCCATTGAGTAAAATTTATAGGAGGCCATTGGTTTAGACTAAGCCCCCGCCACTGAGCCCAAAAGACCAAACCGAAGTAGAGTCACTCATGCTAAAGGTCCTCAATCCCAACCTCAAACTAAGCTTTTGATCTGACTTGCCAGGAAATCAAGAGAGAGAGATAATAGATCCTCAAACCAGCCAATTTTAGCTAACATGATAAGAGTACCCTTTGCTTTAACTTTTACAAGGGAAGTAACTTCGAAATGACCAATGCTCTTTTAGTTCTCTCTTCTGCTTTCCGGATCCCTTTTCCATTTATAAAGCTGTAAGCCAAAAATAAAATTCTAAGCCCCCAGTCTACTGAACAGACACCTCCTCTTGGACAAGGGCGTTCGGAAGTTAACCTGAAAAACTAGTTCAGGCCATCATGGGAGGCGGGGGTTGGACATGCCTCACTATAACATACTCCCTTTGGAATTCAGGCATAACTGAACAGCATTAACATTAAACAGAGATCTGAAGACTGACATAGTAGCTCTTTATAGCAATAACATACCAACATAACAGCAGGCCCTGAAAGACATCAAATTATTTATGTATCTTTGACATATTTTGAAAAGGCCCTGTATAGCTATTTTGTAGGGAAAATCTATATTCTGTCGAGAATCTGCTACCTGGAGATTTTATCTGCATGATAAAAACGTTGGTCTTCATAACCCCTTGTCTCTTTTTTTTTTTTTTTATTATACTTTAAGTTCTAGGGTACATGTGCATAACATGCAGGTTTGTTACATATGTATACTTGTGCCGTGTTAGTGTGTTGCACCCATCAACTCGTCAGCACCCATCAACTCGTCATTTACATCAGGTATAACTCCCAATGCAATCCCTCTCCCCTCGCCCCTCCCCATGATAGGCCCCGGTGTGTGATGTTCCCCTTCCCGAGTCCAAGTGATCTCATTGTTCAGTTCCCACCTATGAGTGAGAACATGCAGTGTTTGGTTTTCTGTTCTTGCGATAGTTTGCTGAGAATGATGGTTTCCAGCTGCATCCATGTCCCTACAAAGGACACAAACTCATCCTTTTTTATGGCTGCATAGTATTCCATGGTGTATATGTGCCACATTTTCTTAATCCAGTCTGTCACTGATGGACATTTGGGTTGATTCCAAGTCTTTGCTATTGCGAATAGTGCCGCAATAGACATACGTGTGCATGTATCTTTATAGCAGCATGATTTATAATCCTTTGGGTAAATACCCAGTAATGGGATGGCTGGGTCATATGGTACTTCTAGTTCTAGATCCTTGAGGAATCCCCTCAAGGATCCTCAAACATTATGGAAGTTTTACATAATGGTTGAACTAGTTTACAATCCCACTAACAGTGTAAAAGTGTTCCTATTTCTCCACATCCTCTCCAGTACCTGTTGTTTCCTGACTTTTTAATGACTGCCATTCTAACTGGTGTGAGATGGTATCTCATTGTGGTTTTGATTTGCATTTCTCTGATGGCCAGTGATGATGAGCATTTTTTCATGTGTCTGTTGGCTGTATGAATGTCTTCTTTTGAGAAATGTCTGTTCATATACTTTGCCCACTTTTTGATGGGGTTGTTTGTTTTTTTCTTATAAATTTGTTTGAGTTCTTTGTAGGTTCTGGATATTAGCCCTTTGTCAGATGAGTAGATTGCAAAAATTTTCTCTCATTCTGTAGGTTGCCTGTTCACTCTGATGGTGGTTTCTTTTGCTGTGCAGAAGCTCTTTAGTTTAATTAGATCCCATTTGTCAATTTTGGCTTTTGTTGCCATTGCTTTTGGTGTTTTAGACATGAAGTTCTTGCCCATGCCTATGTCCTGAATAGTATTACCTAGGTTTTCTTCTAGGGTTTTTATGGTATTAGGTCTAACACTTAAGGCTCTAATCCATCTTGAATTAATTTTCGTATAAGGAGTAAGGAAAGGATCCAGTTTCAGCTTTCTACTTATGGCTAGCCAATTTTCCCAGCACCATTTATTAAATAGGGAATCCTTTCCCCATTTCTTGTTTTTGTCAGGTTTGTCAAAGATCAGATGACTGTAGATGTGTGGTATTATTTCTGAGGACTCTGTTCTGTTCCATTGGTCTATATCTTTGTTTTGGTACCAGTACCATGCTGTTTTGGTTACTGTAGCCTTGTAGTATAGTTTGAAGTCAGGTAGCGTGATGCCTCCAGCTTTGTTCTTTTGACTTAGGATTGTCTTGGCAATGCGGGCTCTTTTCTGGTTCCATACGAACTTTAAAGCAGTTTTTTCCAATTCTGTGAAGAAAGTCATTGGTAGCTTGATGGGGATGGCATTGAATCTATAAATTACCTTGGGCAGTATGGCTGTTTTCACGATATTGATTCTTCCTATCCATGAGCATGGTATGTTATTCCATTTGTTTGTGTCCTCTTTTATTTCACTGAGCAGTGGTTTGTAGTTCTCCTTGAAGAGGTTCTTTACATCCCTTGTAAGTTGGATTCCTAGTTATTTTATTCTCTTTGAAGCTATTGTGAATGGGAGTTCATTCATGATTTGGCTCTCTGTTTGTCTGTTACTGGTATATAAGAATGCTTGTGATTTTTGCACATTAATTTTGTGTCCTGAGACTTTGCTGAAGTTTCTTATCAGCTTCAGGAGATTTTGGGCTGAGACAATGGGGTTTTCTAAATATACAATCATGTCATCTGCAAACAGGGACAATTTGACTTCTTCTTTTCCTAACTGAATACCCTTGATTTCTTTCTCTTGCCTGATTGCCCTAGCCAGAACTTCCAACACTATGTTGAATAGGAGTGGTGAGAGAGGGCATCCCTGTCTTGTGCCAGTTTTCAAAGGGAATTTTTCCAGTTTTTGCCCATTCAGTATGATATTGGCTGTGGGTTTGTCATAAATAGCTCTTATTATTTTGAGATACGTTCCATCAATACTGAATTTATTGAGCGTTTTTAGCATGAAGGACTGTTGAATTTTGTCAAAGGCCTTTTCTGCATCTATTGAGATAATCATGGGGTTTTTGTCTCTGGTTCTGTTTATATGCTGGATTACGTTTATTGATTTGTGTATGTTGAACCAGCCTTGCATCCCAGGGATGAAGCCCACTTGATCATGGTGGATAAGCTTTTTGATGTGCTGCTGGATCCGGTTTGCCAGTATTTTATTGAGGATTTTTGCATCGATGTTCATCAGGGATATTGGTCTAAAATTCTCTTTTTTTGTTGTGTCTCTGCCAGGCTTTGGTATCAGGATGATGTTGTCCTCATAAAATGAGTTAGGGAGGATTCCCTCTTTTTCTATTGATTGGAATAGTTTCAGAAGGAATGGTACCAGCTCCTACTTGTACCTCTGGTAGAATTCAGCTGTGAATCCATCTGGTCCTGGACTTTTTTTTGGTTGGTAGGCTATTAATTGTTGCCTCAATTTCAGAGCCTGCTATTGGTCTATTCAGGGATTCAGCTTCTTCCTGGTTTCGTCTTGGGAGAGTGTAAGTGTCCAGGAAATTATCCATTTCTTCTAGATTTTCTAGTTTATTTGCATAGAGGTGTTTATAGTATTCTCTGATGGTAGTTTGTATTTCTGTGGGGTCGGTGGTGATATCCCCTTTATCATTTTTTATTGCGTCTATTTGATTCTTCTCTCTTTTCTTCTTTATTAGTCTTGCTAGCGGTCTGTCAGTTTTGTTGATCTTTTCAAAAAACCAGCTCCTGGATTCATTGATTTTTTGGAGGGTTTTTTGTGTCTCTATCTCCTTCAGCTCTGCTCTGATCTTAGTTATTTCTTGCCTTCTGCTAGCTTTTAAATGTGTTTGCTCTTGCTTCTCTAGTTCTTTTAATTGTGATGGTAGAGTGTCAATTTTCGATCTTTCCTGCTTTCTCTTGTGGGCATTTAGTGCTATAAATTTCCCTCTACACACTGCTTTAAATGTGTCCCAGAGATTCTGGTGTGTTATATCTTTGTTCTCATTGGTTTCAAAGAACATCTTTATTTCTGCCTTCATTTCGTTATGTACCCAGTAGTCATTCAGGAGCAGGTTATTCAGTTTCCATGTAGTTGAGCAGTTTTGATTGATTTGATTAGTCCTGAGTTCTAGTTTGATTGCACTGTGGTCTGAGAGACAGTTGTTATAATTTCTGTTCTTGTACATTTGCTGAGGAGTGCTTTACTTCCAATTATGTGGTCAATTTTGGAATAAGTGCGATGTGGTGCTGAGAAGAATGTATATTCTGTTGATTTGGGGTGGAGAGTTCTATAGATGTCTATTAGGTCCACTTGCTGCAGAGATGAGTTCAATTCCTGTATATCCTTGTTGACTTTCTGTCTCGTTGATCTGTCTAATGTTGACAGTGGGGTGTTGAAGTCTGCCATTATTATTGTATGAGAGTCTAAGTCTCTTTGTGAGTCTCTAAGGACTTGCTTTGTGAATCTGGGTGCTCCTGCATTGGGTGCATATATATTTAGTATAGTTAGCTCTCCCTGTTGAATTGATCCCTTTTACCATTATGTAATGGCCTTCTTTGTCTCTTTTGATCTTTGATGGTTTAAAGTCTGTTTTATCAGAAACTAGTGTTGCAACCCCTGCTTTTTTTTGTTTTCCATTTGCTTGGTAGATCTTCCTCCATCCCTTTATTTTGAGCTTATGCATGTCTCTGCATGTGAGATGGGTCTCCTGAATACAGCAAATTGATGGATCGTGACTCTTTTCGTGTTTGCCAGTCTGTGTCTTTTAATTGGAGCATTTAGTCAATTTACATTTAAGGTTAATATTGTTATGTGTGAAGTTGATCCTGCCATTATGATATTAACTGGTTATTTTGCTCGTTAGTTGATGCAGTTTCTTCCTAGCCTCGATGGTCTTTACATTTTGGCATGTTTTTGCAATGGCTGGTACCGGTTGTTCCTTTCCATGTTTAGTGCTTCCTTCAGGGTCTCTTGTAGGGCAGGCCTGGTGGTGACAAAATCTCTAAGCATTTGCTTGTCTGTAAAGGATTTTATTTCTCCTTCACTGATGAAACTTAGTTTGGCTGGATATGAAATTCTGGGTTGAAAATTCTTTTCTTTAGGAATGTTGAATATTGGCCCCCACTCTCTTCTGGCTTGTAGAGTTTCTGCCGAGAGATCTGCTTTTAGTCTGATGGGCTTCACTTTGTGGGTAACCTGACCTTTCTCTCTGGCTGCCCTTAAGATTTTTTCCTTCATTTCAACTTTGGTGAATCTGGCAATTATGTGTCTTGGAGTTGCTCTTCTCGAGGAGTATCTTTGTGGCATTCTTTGTATTTCCTGAATTTGAATGTTGGCCTGCCTTAGTAGGTTGGAGAAGTTCTCTTGGATGATATCCTGCAGAGTGTTTTCCAACTTGGTTCCATTTTCCCCCTCACTTTCAGGCACCCCAATCAGACGTAGATTTGGTCTTTTTACATAATCCCATACTTCTTGCAGGCTTTGTTCATTTCTTTTTCTTCTTTTTTCTTTAGATTTCTCTTCTCGCTTCATTTCATTCATTTGATCCTCAATCGCTGATACTCTTTCTTCCAGTTGATCGAGTCGGTTACTGAAGCTTGTGCCTTTGTCACGTATTTCTCGTGTCATGGTTTTCATCTCTGTCAGTTCGTTTATGGCCTTCTCTGCATTAATAATTCTAGTTATCAATTCTTCCACTCTTTTTTCAAGATTTTTAGTTTCTTTGTGCTGGGCACGTAATTCCTCCTTTAGCTCTGAGAAGTTTGATGGACTGAAGCCTTCTTCTCTCATCTCATCAAAGTCATTCTCCATCCAGCTTTGATCCGTTGCTGGCAATAAGCTGCGTTCCTTTGCAGGGGGAGATGCGCTCTTATTTTTTGAATTTCCAGCTTTTCTGCCCTGCTTTTTCCCATCTTTGTGGTTTTATCTGTCTCTGGTCTTTGATGATGGTGACATACTGATGGGGATTTGGTGTGGGTGTCCTTCCTGTTTGTTAGTTTTCCTTCTAACAGTCAGGACCCTCAGCTGCAGGTCTGTTAGAGATTGCTTGAGGTCCACTCCAGACCCTGTTTGCCTGGGTATCAGCAGCATAGGTTGCAGAAGATAGAATATTGCTGAACAGCGAGTGTACCTGTCTGATTCTTACTTTGGAAGCTTCCTCTCAGGGGTGTACTCCACCCTGTGAGGTGTGGGGTGTCAGATTGCCCCTAGTGGGGGATGTCTCCCAGTGAGGCTACTCAGGGGTCAGGGACCCACTTGAGCGGGCAGTCTGTCCGTTCTCAGATCTCAACCTCCGTGTTGGGAGATCCACTGCTCTCTTCAAAGCTGTCAGACAGAGTCGTTTGCGTCTGCAGAGGTTTCTGCTCCTTTTTGTTGTTGTTGTTGTTGTTGTTGTTGTTGTTGTTTAGCTGTGCCCTGTCCCCAGAGGTGGAGTCTACAGAGACAGGCAGGCCTCCTTGAGCTGCTGTGAGCTCCACCGAGTTCGAGCTTCACCAGCAGCTTTGTTTACCTATTTAAGCCTCAGCAATGGCGGGCGCCCCTCCCCCAGCCTCGCAGACTGCTGTGCTAGCAATGAAGGAGGCTCCAATGGGTGTGGGACCCTCTGGGCCAGGTGTGGGATATAATCTCCTGGTGTGCCCGTTTGCTAAGACCCTTGGTAAAGCACAGTATTGGGGTGGGAGTTACCCGATTTTCCAGGTGTTGTGTGTCTCAGTTCCCCTGGCTAGGAAAAGAGATTCCCTTCCCCCTTGGGCTTCCCAGGTGAGGCGATGCCTCGCTCTGCTTCAGCTCTCGCTGGTCGGGCTGCAGCAGCCGACCAGCACCGATTGTCCGGCACTCCCTATTGAGATGAACCCAGTACCTCTGTTGAAAATGCAGAAATCACCGGTCTTCTGTGTTGCTCGCGCTGGGAGCTGGAGACTGGAGCTGTTCCTATGAGGCCATCTTGCTCCGCCCCCCAAAACTTTTCGTCTCTTTTTTTTTTGAGATGGTGTCTTGCCTTGTTCCCCAGGCTGGAGTGCGGTGGTGTGATCTTGGCTCACTGCAGCCTCCACCTCCCAGGTTCAAGTGATTCTCCTGCCTCAGCCTCCCAAGTAGCTGGGATTACAGGTGTGTACCACCATGCCTGGCTAATTTTTTGTATCTTTAGTAGAGGTGGGGTTTCACCATGTTAGCCAAGCTGGTCTTGAACTCCTGACCTCATGATCTGCTACCTCAGCCTCTCAAAGTGCTGGAATTATAAGTGTGAGCCATATGCCGGATCATAACCCCATATCTTAACCCAGACAGTCCTTCCTATTGATTCCAGTTATTTAAACAACTTAACTTTTCAACCAATTGCCAATCAGAAAATCTTTGAATCCACCTATGACCTACTCCTTCCCCCACACTTCTCCCCCAACCACACCTCCTGTCCCACTTTGAGTTTTCCACCTTTCCGGACTAAACCAATGTACATCTTACATGTATCGATTGGTGTCGTACGTCTTCCTAAAACATATGAAGTCAAGTTGTAGCCCAACCACCTTGGGCAAATGTTCTCAGGACTCCCTGCGGCTGTGTCATGGGTTATATTTCTTATATTTGGCTCAGAATAAATCTTTTCAAATATTTTACAGAGTTGAACTCTTTTCATCAACAAAGCCAACCTCCCCTGCTCAGGTCATGGGAACATTCATTCTATTTTATAGAATGAGGTGTTGCTTATTTTAGAATCGCAAATACGTTGGGGGAGCAGCTCATGCCTATAATTCTAGGACTTTGGGAGGGTGTGGTGGGAGGATTGCTTGAGGCCAGGAGTTTGAGACCAGCTGAGCAACATAGCAAGAACCTATCTGTACAACAGCAACAACAATATTAGCCAGGTGTGGTGGTGCACACCTGTAATCCCAGCTACTCAGGAGACTGAGGTGGGAGAATTACTTGAGCCCATGGAATTCAAGGCTGCAGTGAGCCATAATTGCACCACTGCATTCCAGCCTGGGCAACAGAGTGAGACCCTGTCTCAATAAAATGAAATAAAATTAGAATTGCAATTAATAGCCAGTTGAGATCTTCAAACTAATGTGTTGTAATTTTTGACACTCCCTCATTTCTGGCTAAGCAAATATAGGCCTCAGGATGACACCTCACCCCTGGTCCTCCAAGGTGTGGCTGTTCAGTTCCTACCTCTTGAGCCAAACCAAAAAAAAGCTGGGACTCAGGTTTGAGATCCTCGTGCTTGGTCTGGTGGCTTCTCCACACACAACATCTGCCTTTTTCTTTTCCATCTGGGCTCCTGGAAGTGGGAGTTCCATAGACCAGAAGCCTGTAGCCCCATCTGATTTCACTCATTTTTCAAGTCTCAGGTTTGGTCTATCCCTAACAGGTCAGTGCTTTCTGGCTACAAGCTCCATGGAAGTGATGGGTAGGAGCATTGTAGCAGCAGCAGCTGAAACTTATTCAGAACCTGTCATGCCACATCCTGTTGCAGGTGCTTGGAGCTCAGGCACTTTGGCTTTAGAATCTGCATAAGAAAACTCTAAGCGTCATACTTTCCTTATGCACAAGTTCTTACCAGGAGCATAGCAGATATTGATGGGTCCATGAGGAACCTGAAGTCTGATGAGGAGCTGCGCAGCTGGTGCCTTTCTCTAGAATGGGCTCTATCACAGACACCGCTCCATGCTCAGCCTGATTCCCTAGGATGGGCTCCACCACAGACACAGCTCCATGCTCAGCCTGATTCTCTAGGATGGGCTCCACCACGGACACTGCTCCATGCTCAGCCTGATTCTCTAGGATGGGCTCTACCGTGGACACCACTCCATGCTCAGCCTGATTCTCTAGGATGGGCTCTACCGTGGACACCGCTCCATGCTCAGCCTGATTCTCTAGGATGGGCTCTACCGTGGACACCGCTCCATGCTCAGCCTGATTCCCTAGGATGGGTTCTACCACGCACACCACTCCATGCTCAGCCTGATTCTCTAGGATGGGCTCTACCGTGGACACCGCTCCATGCTCAGCCTGATTCCCTAGGATGGGCTCTACCACGGACACCGCTCCATGCTCAGCCTGATTCCCTAGGATGGGCTCTACCACGGACACCGCTCCATGCTCAGCCTGATTCCCTAGGATGGGCTCTACCGTGGACACCGCTCCATGCTCAGCCTGATTCTCTAGGATGGGCTCTACCGTGGACACCGCTCCATGCTCAGCCTGATTCCCTAGGATGGGTTCTACCACGCACACCACTCCATGCTCAGCCTGATTCTCTAGGATGGGCTCTACCGTGGACACCGCTCCATGCTCAGCCTGATTCCCTAGGATGGGCTCTACCACGGACACCGCTCCATGCTCAGCCTGATTCCCTAGGATGGGCTCTACCACGGACACCGCTCCATGCTCAGCCTGATTCCCTAGGATGGGCTCCACCACGGACACCGCTCCATGCTCAGCCTGATTCCCTAGGATGGGCTCCACCACGGACACCGCTCCATGCTCAGCCTGATTCCCTAGGATGGGCTCTACCACGGACACCGCTCCATGCTCAGCCTGATTTTCTAGCATGGGCTCTACCACGGACACCGCTCCATGCTCAGCCTGATTCTCTAGGATGGGCTCTACCACGGACACTGCTCCATGCTCAGCCTGATTCTCTAGGATGGGCTCTACCGTGGACACCGCTCCATGCTCAGCCTGATTCTCTAGGATGGGCTCTACCACGGACACCGCTCCATGCTCAGCCTGATTCTCTAGGATGGGCTCTACCGTGGACACCGCTCCATGCTCAGCCTGATTCTCTAGGATGGGCTCTACCACGGACACTGCTCCATGCTCAGCCTGATTCTCTAGGATGGGCTCTACCGTGGACACCGCTCCATGCTCAGCCTGATTCTCTAGGATGGGCTCTACCACGCACACCACTCCATGCTCAGCCTGATTCTGTAGGATGGGCTCTACCACGGACACCGCTCCATGCTCAGCCTGATTCCCTAGGATGGGCTCTACCACGGACACCGCTCCATGCTCAGCCTGATTCTCTAGGATGGGCTCTACCGTGGACACCGCTCCATGCTCAGCCTGATTCTCTAGGATGGGCTCTACCACGGACACTGCTCCATGCTCAGCCTGATTCTCTAGGATGGGCTCTACCGTGGACACCGCTCCATGCTCAGCCTGATTCTCTAGGATGGGCTCTACCACGCACACCACTCCATGCTCAGCCTGATTCTGTAGGATGGGCTCTACCACGGACACCGCTCCATGCTCAGCCTGATTCCCTAGGATGGGCTCTACCACAGACACCGCTCCATGCTCAGCCTGATTCTCTAGGATGGGCTCTACCACGCACACCACTCCATGCTCAGCCTGATTTTCTAGCATGGGCTCTACCATGGACACTGCTCCGTACTCAGCCTGATTCTCTCCCATCCAGGTTGCTTCCTGGCCACTTGAGCTTTGACCTGTTATTTTGCACCCATTTTACATGTCCAGGAAGGGCAGAATTTTGATGAACTGGTCAGCTGCCAGCTATAAAAATGGGTGTCATAAGTGACGACTGAGTATGTTTGCAGAGTCTTTATTTCCTCCTTCACCTTTGCATGCCACAGGTCTGTCCTTGAAAGAGATGCAAACACCATCTGTCCCTGGTCAACATGAGCACGAACCCACAGACACTCCACGAGGCCCTGTTATCCTGGGTGGCTGGCTGCTAGGGGTAGTGAAAGTGGTGGGTGATCCCAGGCTGGGGACTGGATGACTGACACCCTCACATCTCTTCATCTCTTTGACCCCTGTCTATCCATATATTATGAAGGGTAGGGTAGCAATAAAACTTCTTGCGTGGGATGATAGTGATTAAGGAACAGCTTTGCCCCTGCCCAGGCTTCTCTTCTTTCCTGCCATTTTCTTTAGACAGAGAAAATTGGATGCGCCACCCTTCACTATTCTAACCTTTCTCAAAAGACCCTTCTGAAGAAAATTATGCATCAACAGCCCAGAGGATTAGGCCATTTGAATGTGCCCCACGTCGATGAATGCACCTGCTCAGTTGTATTCCACCTTTGTGTTTCAACTTTTTGCACTCCTGGTCTGTGTCGCACATCTTGAGGATTTAGAGAGTAGAAACATACCTTTCACTTATGTGTAAGGTACATGCGGTGGCATAGAACCTTCACGGTCTTTAGCCAACAGTGCCGATAGCAAGTGAGAGACAACAGCTGTGTCACATTTATCAGTCGGGATAGGCTAGGTAACGGTGCCATCACAAGTGACCCACGGTGCAGAAGCTAAAAGCTTAAATACTTACTTCTTGTTTATGTTATCTGAGTAAGCTGCATTTCTGCTCTGTGTCATCTTAACCTGGGACCCAGCTGATGGAGAAGACTCAGTATGAAGCATCACTAGTTGTCACGCGGAATGAAAAGGGAGCACGGCAAACCACACACTGT
Organism: Rhinopithecus roxellana; assembly: GCF_007565055.1. Lineage (NCBI taxonomy): Eukaryota > Metazoa > Chordata > Mammalia > Primates > Cercopithecidae > Rhinopithecus > Rhinopithecus roxellana. The sequence goes on along the minus strand of NC_044556.1, from coordinate 112,736,530 downwards.
TCCTCACATCTGCTGCAGAGGAACACACACCACTGCTGCTCACGTTGCACTGATTGCAGCAAGCCATTTGACCAAGTCTGACATCAATGAGGCAGGAGGGTATAATGTTCCCCAGGGAGGGTCAGTGACTCTCTGGATATATTAATATCTTCTCCTGGACCCTGCGTGGATAGAAGAGCACACTCCTGGATATTCATCTCAGAACTGGGGAGATGGGACAGTGGCCATGGATGGCAGTTGGTGAAGGTGAGGGCAACAGGCATTAGAGAGAATTAGGAAATCCAGATCAATTGTCATTCAGTTTCAGCCAGATTTTGTATCTTTGCTGAGCCTCAGATTTCTTATCTGAAAAAGAGGGGATTGGATTAGACAAGTGTTAATGTTGGTGCCAGCTGGAGCTGATTACAAGTATGTGGAAAACCCAGATCCATTAGGAGGATAACTCCAGATAGCACAGCATAACTGAGAACTGTCAGAAACTCTTCTCCAGGCCCTCACTGCATGTGACGTAGGGGTCCCTCCCCCTGGACCCTGGAATCTCAATCTGTCTTTATACCTCAGCTTATTCTTCACCCTAGCTTGGTGTCCCCTATTCTTCCTTTTCTGCTTTCTCAAAACCTGTTTTTATTCTTCCTCAGAGTTGCCACAGCAAGAAGAATATCTTACAGTTTTCTGCACTCATGTCTTATCTTCCCAAATGCCCATATCCTTCTTGAAGGTTATGTCTACGTCCTTGACGTCTTCTCCTGAGCCTCCTGGCCTATTCTTCCCCACCTCTTACCGTACCTTCACAGAGCTGAACTTGGTTGTAATTATTAAAGCACCAGCTATTGTTGCATAGATTATCTTGTTTAGTTTTCATGACATTGCCATTAAAATATATTCTTTTCCTCATTTACCCTGTAAGTTTTCTGTCAATCCAGTGAAATGTCAAATGTTTAGTACACACAATAAGGGAGTGGTAAGCAGCAGCTACTATAATTTTTGCTGTGATTACTGATGAGGAAACAGATTTGAAAGGCCGAGCAATACGCGCATGTTGCACAGTTAGTAAGTGGGCACTGAGTTCGAATCCATAAGAGCAGTCATTGGAGCTAGTCACTAAATATTTATTTCTTTCCCTCCTGAACGTGTGTTGGATTGCACTTCCCCACTCTCTGTGTGTCGCAAAATGAATTTGACACTCGCTTTGGCAAGAAGTGACATTTGTCACGTTTCAGGGAAAGCTTCAGAAGCCACTTTAGGAGGTTCACCTCATCCTCTTTCTACTGCAGTGTGAAAATGAAGTCATATGGGAAGGCAAAGCTCTACCAGGCAGAGGTGCTGAGATGGAAGGATGAGCAGCCTGCTTCTGTCAGTGCCCATCAGGCATGGCGTGTGGGGGAGACACTGTTAGGCCACTGGAACTTAGGGTGTGAAGGGTTCTACTGCAACACAATCTAATCCATGTGACTGATACACCAAGACACGATTATACAATTACTGACGTTCTTTTGGAGATCTGTGGCTATTAACTCCCGTCTCATCCACCAATCAGAGCTGATGGATGCGTTCTTTTTTATTTCTGTCAATACTAACCTTTTCATTAACGAAACCCTTTAACATCAGGTAGCCGTTGTCAACAGGGAGGTGCAATTCCCTGGGAAGTGTTTTGCTGATTTATGGGGGTGTTTTAGCATGATAACAATTATTATTGGCGGCAGTGGTGATTCGTGCCATTTCATGGGCAGGAAATAGGGACATTAGACCTCCTGTAACTTTGGGGATGGTCTTGAACAACAAAAGATTGTCCCAATCTCTCATAGACTGTAGAACATCTAGGTGGACAGAAGTTATAATGATTGGGGCTTAGAATCTAAACCAGTTTTACATACAAAGGCAAGGCATTTGGCAACATAGCTTTTGGACTGAATTTTCCAAGAATGCAGCTATCACATATGTACAGACAGGATTGACTTTTTTTTTTTCTCTCTTGTTTACTCGGAACAAGCTGCCAGCAAAGGGTGCATAAGGCAGCTGCAGATGCAGTCGCCTGACTCGGTGAGGTGTGTGCCCCAGGCAGTGGTCAGGGGGCTGAGCTGAGAACTGATGCCCTCTGCTTCCAGGGTCCCTGTGTGTCTCTTGTGTGTCCACCTCATGGAGCACTGCTACATGCTGGCCTGGATCAGTCTTACCTGGAGGTAGAAGAGGGCAGCCCATCCCCCCAGGAAACCCTGAAATTGGAAGTCCACAGTGACAGCTGAAGCATAACCTGAGAAAGTCTCTCAGAGTACAACAGATTGATATATGTAGACCCTGTGGAAAGACTAAATCAAGCTAATTAATATATCCATTACCTCATACACTTACTATTTGTGGTGAGAACGTTGGAAACCTACTCTTTTAGCAGTTTTCTTTTCTTTCTTTTTTTTGAGACAGAGCCTCGCTCTGTCGCCCAGGCTGGAGTGCAGTGGTGCACAGTCTCTGCTCACTGCAAGCTCCGCCTCCCAGGTTAACACCATTCTCCTGCCTGAGTCTCCTGAGTAGCTGGGACTACAGGCGCCCGCCACCACGCCCAGTTTTTTTTTTTTTTTTTTGTATTTTTAGTAGAGATGCGGTTTAACCGTGTTAGCCAGGATGGTCTAGATCTTGTGACCTCGTGATCTGCCCGCCTGGGCCTCCCAAAGTGCTGGGATTACAGGCATGAGCCACCATGCCTGGCCGAATTACGATAATTTATTTAAAATTAAATACTTTTTTTTTTTTTTTTTGAGATCGGACCTCACTCTGTTGCCCAGCCTGGCCGCAAACTGCTGGGCTCAAGGGATCCTCCCTCTTCAGCCTCCTGAGTAGCTGGAACTACAAGCACATGCCACTGTGCCTGGACAAGGACTAATTTGTTTTTAGAGCAGTTTTAGGCTCATGGAAAACTTGAGAGGAAGGTACAGAGGTTTCCCATATGCCCCCCACACATGCGTCATGATGCATTCCTTACATTGTATCATCATTTTCACCCAAAGTCCGTCGTCTACCTTGAGTTTCAGCCTGGCACTGTGCATTCTATGAGTGTGAACAAATGTACAAGGATCTGTATCTACTACTATACATTACGTCTCTGCATCCTCGTTAAACTGTCAGCCCTTTAAAGTTGCGCGCTGTGCATTCTTATTCCTGGGGCTCCCCATGTGACTTCTGAATGAGGAGTGACATCTCAGAATGGGTGTATCCCTTCCTCTCTGAGGAGCTAGAAATGTAAAGGTTGTGGGGATAATTGGGAGCACGACTTCATTGTATAAATGAAGAGTCTGAGGTCCAGAGTGGACCAGTGGCGGTTCCAAGGCCGGATAGTGAGGCAGAGCCTGAGCCTGCGGGGAGAATGCCTTTCTTCAGGTTTTCCAGAGTGCCTGTAAATTACTAGAGAGTGGTTCACAGCAAGCCACCGAGTGGCATCCAGGGTGTGGGGCCTGGAGTTTGGTGTGGTGGGGAACAGCCAGGTCTTCCCTAGACCACCCCTTTGTGACAGATGCAGGACTGTCCTAATTGCTCTTAGTAAAGGGCTGGGGGTGGGCAGGAGTCACTTCTGCTTGCAGGCATTGGAAAGGGGCATTGTCAGAGGCTGAGCTCACTGCCACCAGGCAATAGAGTTAGGCAGGCTTTCTGGTGTCATTGCTGCCCCTCACTCAGCGCTGCCCAGAACCCCTGGCCCCGTCTCCACTCCACTGCTTGACCTTTGAACACTGATGTGGTGCTTTTCCTTTTCCTGCCCTGGGAAGAGCACATCTTCGAGAAGTTGCCAAGTGGAGATTCAAGTCAGTGGCAAGAAGGAGGGACAGCACCTGGGACCTGTGACTCTCTCCCCACTGGCTTTGCCCAGACAGAGAAATAAAACCAGTGTTCCACACCGCCTGCCCTACTCTGGGGAGAGAATGATTCTGGTTCTGGGTCTCTGTCTACCCAGCTACAAGAGCCATTGCTTGGCGTGGTGCTGAGAATGGACAAGCCTCCCCTCTCCATCTGTTCCCCGCAGGACTGTGGAGTCTCCCTTCCACCTGTCCTCTCTCTCCTTCTGAGAAGGAAGAAGTAGAACTGTGTATCACACCTTACAGCCTCTGGAGTTTATCACTGGTGATGATTTTGTAATTCCTGAGATCTCCCACGTGCTATTTCATCGCCATTTCACTGATCTTAGTAAACCATCAATGATCCTCTAAATATCTGCATATGAATTTAACAAATTACAATTCCCCAAATGTATACACACCTCTAAAAATTTAATTAGAATCCAAAGCCAAATGTATTAGTTTCTAGTTAAATACTTTAATCCCCTTTGCACACAGAGACAACACACACAGTTTTACATGATTCCAAAGCCCAGCCTGCATTGATGTTACCTGGTGGAATGCCTACGTGTCATAGCTGAATTTCTACGCTCCCCTAACTCTGCTTACCTTTAAGAAATAAGATGCTTGCAGTGAAAATTTACCTTTGTAACCAGACCAGCTGAGACTGGCCAGTCACCTTTGTGCAAAGAGAAGTCATGTTCAGTTCACACTTACTCCTTCTCTATTGCAATCATATGTTACCAATTAAAATTTGTACTGACCCTGGCACAGTGGTGCGAGCATATGGTCCCTTGTCAGGTTCATGACTCTGTCAAATGTTATGCTTGGGGTCTGGTTCCACTCATGTTGAGGTCCGAAGGGAGAGGGTGGATGAGCAGATAGCCGCAAGAACACTCGGGGGCCACAGGCAGGTGAAAGGTAGTTTTACTCAGCAGCTCTCTCATCAGCAGCTTACTCACAGTAGCTCTCTCACACTGTTCGCCCTGTCTCGGCTGCTTAATCCGGCAGATCCCACACACAGCTGCGTGGCCAGCTCTCCCTTCAGGGTCAGCAGCTTCACTCTTTCTCTCTCTGGGCTGGAGTGAACTAAGCTGTGCCCTGGCTCCGCCTGTCCGTTTGCAAAGATGAACCGCTCCGACTCTCTCTTTCTTGGGGCACGAGTGCAAGCGAGCTTGTACAGTGTCAGCAGGACAATTATACCTGTGACAGACAATAGTGGCTGAGAGTCAGATGATGGCTTTCCTGTGTGATGGGTACATAGCTGTGATAACAAGTGGAGTTATACACCTGCACTCCAAACTCGCTGAGTCACTCTGGATGTTTCCCTCAGCCTATCCTTGACCAAAGCATATCCATTACCTTACACTTCTCGTCTTCCTGTTAGCCCCGCTTTTTCTTAGGGTTTGCCTCTATCAGGTCTCAGGAATTTTACTCCTTTTACTCTTCATAAGTCTGTAAATCTTATGGATCTTTTAAAGTAGAAACAGCACCCTCCAGCCATGGCCCTGGGGTCTGGGTGACTGAGCACTGAGTTCATGTTGGACCCTGACATAGGTGTGTGGTTCCAGGTGGTTTGTAGCTACCCCTTTGCTCCCTTTTCATAAATAAGATTTTAGTTTTTCATAGTGTTTTTTGTTGTTGTTTATTGTAACACATTGTTTCCCCCTAATTTGGCATCTCACTCGGTCAGCATGGTGCAGCTCAAAGCCTGATCAATATGATGTGGAGACCTGATCTGTTAGCAGTGTTAAATGCCCTGGAACTCTCCTGAGTATTTTGTAATAATCAGTAGGGGCCTTGGAAGATCCGATTCCCAGGAGGGGTGGGGGTTTCAAAGAGAAACAGAGCTGGACACTAGTTAAGTTGTAAGAACATATTTATTTATTTATTTGTTTGTTTAGTATAGAGATGGGGATGGGAAGTGTGTATTGCTATGTTTCCTGGGTTCATCTTGAACTCTTAGACTCAAGTGATCTTCACACCTCAGCGCCCTGAGTATCTGGGACCATATGCCCTGAGTATCTGGGACCATATGCTCTGAGTATCTGGGACCATATGCTCACACCGCTATACAAGGGTCAGCACACATTTTAATTAGTAACATATGATTGCAATAGGGAACGAGTAAAGTGTGAACTGAACATGACTTCTCTTTGTACAAGGGTGACTGGCCATTTAAAAGGGAGAATACAGGACTAGGGACGGGGAGTGAGCAGGGGCTCCATAGAGTAGAGAAGTTAAAAATTGCAAAAAGAAGGGGTTGGTCCATGTGAAACCCACCTGGGTTTGTTAACTGGTGCTTACTGAAGTTAGGCTCCCAGCTTCCCACAGAGACTGGGAGACAGGGCCCCTCTTTTCAGGCATCAACTTAAACAGTAAATTCTTTTGGCAATCTTAGTTTTTTTCAGACCAGACTTTAAGGAAGGCTGGGGTTATCCTAGGGATGTAGACTTGAGTTCTTAGAAATGAAGTAACTGTTTTGTTCAAGTCTTTATAGGTCAAGGTTGAGGTCTAGTTGAGAAGAGAGCTCAGCAGAGCCTGGCTAGCTTGGTGAGGGAGAGAATCTTTGTCAGGAGTATTGAGTCTGGCTAGCAGGCTCTCCTTTGTAAGGACTTGGCTTATTCATCCCTGTTGAACAACATACTCCTAAACCTTGTACTCTTCACATTCTATTCTTTTTTTTCTGGTGTTTCTTGTTATTTTCTTTTTCTTTTAGATTAAAACAAGGTCTCGCTCTGTCACACAGGCTGGAATTCAGTGGTGTGATTATGGCTCAGTACAGCCTCGTTTTCCTGGGCTCAAGCAATCCTCCCACCTCAGCCTCCTCAGTAGCTGGGGCTACAGGCACATGCCACCATGCCTAGCTAATTTTATTATTATTTTTATTTTTTGTATAGATGAGGTCTCGCCATGTTGCCCAGTCTGGGCTCAAGTGATCCTCCTGCCTTGGCCTCCCAAAGTGCTGAGATTACAAAAATAGCCACTCTTCCTGTCCTCACATTCTTGTTTTATCAGCTATTATTTGGCACATTCAGCATTAGCCCCTAATATTATTACTCCTTCCTTTAACTTACACAGAAAAAGTTGCATACTTTAAAAACAGACATCAGTAGCAGCAACAAAACACCCATTTTGTATTAATACTTCCTGAATTAGCTTCCTGTGGCCGCTATAATAAATTACCGTACAAGCTATTGGTAGCTTGAAACGACATACATTTATTCTCTCACAGCTCTGGAGGTCAGCAGTCTGAAATCTGCTTCACTGGACTGAAATCCAGGTGTCAGCAGGGCCATACTTTCTCTGGATGCTCTTGGGAAGAATCTATCCCTTGCCTCTTCCAGCCTCTGGTGGTTGCTGGTGTTCCTTGCTTTGTGGCCACATCAGTCTAATCTTGGTCTCTGTGATTACACTGCCTTCTCCTCATCGTCTATCTCAAATCTCCCCCCGGTTCTATGTTATAAGAATACATGTGATGGCATTTAGGTTCCATCAACATGATCCAGGATAATCTCCTCAACACAAAATTCTTGACTTAATTAGGCTGTAAAGCCTTTGCCATATAAAGTACCACTCACAAATTCCAGGGATTAGAAACTGATAGGTTTGGGGGGTTACTCAGGCTACCATATTTTCCTACTTGACAAATCAATAAAAATAAAACATATTTAATTGTATTCACCCCTTGCCCAAGTTGGCTTTAAATATGTTAACGTTACCTTTTTTTTCTTTTAAGCTCATTATTAAACATGCTATCTTTCAAAGTCTTGCTAAGAGAAAATATTCGATATTCAGATTGCCACATTGTGGCCAGTGGGCACTGTAGATTGTTTCCTTTGTCCTTTCTGTGTTGTTCCTGACATTTGGATTGAAAATCCCTGCTCGTCAGGATAACAGGTGATTTCAGAGCCTTTATGAATTTTCCTGCCTCAACCCATGGACTCAGCTACTGATATGGCTCGGCTCTTGGCTCTGTGTCCACACTGAAATCTCATCTTGAATTGGTGGGGCCTGGTGGGAAATGATTAGATCATGGGGGCGGTTTCCCCATGCTGTTTTCATGGTAGTGAGTGAGTTCTCATGAGGGCTGATGGGTTCTCCCTCATTTTTCACTCTCTACTGCTACCATGTAGGACATGCCTTGCTTCTCCTTCGTCTTCCCTCAGGATTGTAAGTTTCCTGAGGCCTCCCCAGCAATGTGAAATTGTGAGTCAATTAAACTTCTTCCCTTTGTAAATTACCAGTCTCAGGTGGTTCTTTATAGCAGTGTGAAAACAGAGTAATACAGAAAATTGCTACCAGGACAGTGGGGCACTGCTGTAAAGATACCTGAAAATGTGGAAGCAACTTGGGAACTGGGTAATGGGCAGAGGTTGGGACAGTTTGGAGGACTCAGAAGACAGGAAGATATGAAAAAGTTTGAAACTCCCTAGAAACTTGTGGAATGGCTGTGACCAAAATGCTGAAAGTGATATGGACAATGAAGTCCAGCCTGAGGAACTTTTACATGGAGATGAGGAACTTATTGGGAACTGGAGTAAAGGTCACTCTTGCTATGTTTCAGCAAAGAGAGTGGTGGCATTTTGCCCCTACTCTAGGGATCAGTGGAACTTTGAATTTGAGAGAGATGATTTAGGGTGTCTGGCAGAACAAATTTCTAGGCAGCAAAACGTTCAATATGTAACCTGGCTCTTTCTGAAAGTGTATGCTTATATGCATTCACAAAGAGATTGGTATTAAATGGAAACTTATGTTTAAAAGGGAAGCAAAGTGTACAGATATGGAACGTTTGCAGCACTCATGGAGAAACTCTCCAAGGGCAGTGAGGAAGGGAATGCGGGGTCAGAGCACCCACACGGAGTTCCTACTGTGGCACTGCCTAGTGGAGCTGTGACAAGAGGGCCACCATCCTCCGGAACCTAGAGATCTGGATAGCTTGCAGATCCAGTGATAGCTTGCACCAAGTACCTGGAAAAGGTGCAGCACTCAACACTAGCTGTGAAAGCAGTCATAGGAGCTGTACCATGCAGAGCCACAGAGGCTACTGAGTGCCTTGAGAGCCCACCCCTTGCATCAGTGTTCCCTAGATGCTTGATTTGGAGGGTCTGAATTGATTTTATCCTCCAAAACCCAGCCCTTGCAATCTCACAAACCCACCTTGTATTAGTCCATTTTTACACTATTATAAAGAAATACCTGAGATAGGGTAATTTATAAAGGAAAGAGGTTTAATTACTCACAGTTCCACATGGCTGGGGAGGCCTCAGGAAATTTACAATCATGGCAGAAGGTGAAGTGGCGTGTCTTACATGGTGGCATGAAAGAGAGATAAATGAAAGTGCCACACACTTTCAAACAACCAGATCTCATGAGAAGTCACTCACTATTAGAACAGCAAGAGGGAAGTACCCACTCTCCCCGCCACACGATTCAATTACCTCCCACCAGGCCCCTCCCCTGACACATGAAGATTACAATTTGAGATGAGATTTTGGTGGGGATGTCTCTGGACATCTAGGAGTTTCCATACATCCTCTGAAATGTAGGTGAAGATCCCCGAATCTCAACTCTTACCTTCTGTGCACCCACAGGCCCAACACTACATGGAAACCACCAAGACTTGGGCTTACACCCTCTGAAGCCATGGTCACAAGCTGTATTTTTGCCCCTTTTAGCTGTGGATGGAGCTGGAGTGGCTGGGATGCAGGCTGTCAAGTCCGGAGGCTACACAGAACAGCTGGGTCCTAGGCCTGGCCCACAAAATCTTTTTTCCCTCCTAGGCCTTGGGCCTATGATGGGAGGAGCTGCCATGAAGATCTCTGAAATGCCCCTGAGACATTTTCCTCATTTTCTTGGCTGTTAGCATTTGGTTCCTTATCACTTACACGAATTTCTGCAGCTGGCTTGGGCTTGAATTCCTCCCCGGAAAATGGGCGTTTCCTTTCTACCACGTGACCAGGCTGCAAATTTTCCAAACTTTTATGCTCTGCTTCCTTTAAAACATAAGTTCCAATTTCAGATCATTTCTTTGTGAACACATATGACTATATGCTATTAGGAACATCCAGGTAATGTCTTGAATGTTTTACTGCTTAGAAATTTCTTCTGCCAGATACCCTAAATCATCTCTCTCAGATTCAAAGTTCCACAGATCTCTAGGGCAGGGGCAAAATGCCATGGGTCTCTTTGCTGAAGCATAGCAAGAGTGACCTTTAATCCAGTTCCCAATAAGTTTCTCATCTCCATGTGAGACCTCTTCAGCCTGGACTTCATTGTCCATATCACTATCAGCATTTTTGTCACAACCATTTGACAAGTTTCTAGGAAGTTTCAAACTTTCCCACATCTTCCCATCTTCCTGTCTTCTTCTATGCCTTCCAAACTGTTCTAACCTCTGTCCGTTACCCAGTTCCAAAGTCACCTCCACATTTTCAGGTATCTTTATAGCAGTGCCCCACTCTCCTGGTACCAATTTTCTCAATCAGTCCATTTTCACACTGTCATAATGAAATACCTGAGACTGGGTAATTTATAAAGAAAAAAGTTTAACTGTCTCACAGTTCCACATGGGTGGGGAGGTCTCAGGAAACTTACAATCACAGTGGAAAGTGAAGGAGAAGCAAGACATTTCTTACATGGTGGCTGGAGGGAGAGAGAGAAGGAAGTGCCACACACTTTAGAACAATCAAATAATCACAAGGACTCACTATTGTGAGAATGGCAAGGGGGGTGTCTGCACCATGATTCAGTCATCTCCCACCCGGCCCCTCCTCTGACATGTGGGGATTACAATTCGAGGTGAGACAGGGGTGAAGATGCAGAGCCAAGCTGTGTCGCATCTCCTCTGTAACAGTCCCTGGGCCTGGAGGGATTGAACAGTTTTAGATTTTTAGAGGTGAAACAAAATATAAATAATTAGCAAAGTTTTAAATCAAAATGTCATAAGCCCTGCCTAGTTCTGAGAATGGCAGAAAAGGAAGCTTAAAGGTAATTAAACATTTAAGTTATTTAGTATCAAGACATGGAACAAATTATATTATTTTAGATAAAGGCAAAATTATTAAATGAATCCTAATGATTTTGAATACTGGCCTGTCCCTGTGTCTCATAAAAGCTGTTTACTTTGGTTGTCACCTTTGATTGGGTCCAGAGACAAGGCTCTAATGAACTTGAGTTGGGGTGTCAGATACTGGCAGGAGTCAAAGTCTTCTTTGGATAATATATGTGCACTCATGAGTCAAAACTGTATAATTTAACAGCACAAGGATTAGTTAATAGCACCTGATAAGGACCTTTTTAAGGGGTTGGAGATAGTGATACTGGAGTCCACGACCTGACTGGAAGCTGCAAAAAGATCTTGTAATCTTATGGTGTTTAATTTATATAGCTTTGGGCAAAAGGTCAGACACAATTCTGGATTCAGTTTTAAAGACGTCTGTCAAAGATGTTAAAATACTCAAAGGATTTGATTAAAACAGAATCACAGGTCATTGTAAAATAGTACTCATTTAACCAAAGTGATCATCAGAAGACATTAAAGGCAATATAGAAGGTTGCAATGGATGTAAAAACCTTAACGCTTTTAGATCTGTTTCTTCTAGGCAGTTGAAAACCCAAAAAGACAACATAGCTTGCTTAGCCAACATAGTGAAACCCCATCTCTACAAAAAATACACAAAGTACCCAGGTATAGTGGCACGCTCCTGTAGTCACAGCTGCTTGGGAAGCTGAGGTGGGAAGATTGCTTGAGCCTGGGAGGTCGAGGCTGCAGTGAGCCGAGATTGTGCCACTGCACTTCAGCCTGGTAGACAGAGTGAGACCTTGTCTCAAAAACCAACCAACCAACCAACCAACCAACAAAAAGGCAGCATAGGAATTATTTTGACAAGACATAACATGCTGTTCTCCTTATGGGAAACCCATTAGATAACCTGGAAGTTAAACCTGATGAAAGAAATTACTTCAATTTAATTGGGAAGAATGTGTTCAAGGTGATGAGTATAACAAGGAATTACATAATTCTTAGTAACTGTATGACAAGTGTCCTGATCACATTGCAAAATTTAGATATATCAAGAAAAGCCCAGAGCACAGAATCAAGTTACACTGGAGGAAAATATTGCTTTTCTGGTCCTTTAAGATAAAACATTTTAGCATTAGGCCACAACAATAGTTATAAATAGAGGAAAAAAGTTACGGGAGCTGATGAAAAAGGTAAAGGAGAGTTTTAGGCCTTTGTTTTAAGCCGTCTCAAGGCGAGAACAAGTTGAAAGCAGTGAGACACAGAAAAGGTTGAAGCTCTGAGATATGAGTCTGAGGAATTAAAAGAAGAGGTTATAAAGTTAAAAAGAAACATTTTGTAATTCATTAAGAGCAAATGAGTACAGTAAGAAAACCCTGTTTTAACATAGGGGACTAATGCTAGAGAGATTATTATAAATAATTCCCTTTTAATTATAGTCAGCTTAATCACATACAAAATTCCTCTTGTAAATTCTCCTACACGAACCTTATTACAACTTATATAGTCTGTCACATGCTTAGACCGTGTGACTTGTCTTACGTTTCTCTCTTTCCTAAACAATCAGCTATTTTACTTTAGGGCAAAAAATTATCATATAAGATTTTCTTTCCATATAAAATTATTTTTGGCTGGGTGTGATGGCTCACGCCTGTAATCCCAGCACTTTGGGAGGCTGTGGTGGGTGGATCACCTGAGGTCAGGAGTTCGAGACCAGCCTGGCAAACATGGTGAAACCCCGTCTCTACTAAAAATACAAAAATTAGTCAGGTGTGGTGGCGGGCACCTGTAGTCCCAGCTACTCAGTAGGCTGAGGCAGGAGAATCGCTTGAACCCCAGAGGCAGAGGTTGCAGTGAGCTGAGATCACGCCACTGCCCTCCAGCCTGGGTGACACAGTGAAACTCTATCTAAAAAAAAATTATTTTATTTATAACATTTTTCATCAAAAATAGACCTTGAAGTGGGCAGGTCAGGTACTGGGGGTGTGATGGCTATGAGTGGGCCAAGGTCGGGGGGTTCCGCCAGGTGGAGGGAGGGAGACTCCAGGCCATAAGGGAGTTGGAAGGGCGCCCTGAGCCCTGAGTGGACAATGGCAGATGAATAAGGACCAATTGTAGAGCTGCGTTAAAGAAAAATGCCAAAATCTTCAGAAAATAAGGAATCTGCCAAAGAAGAGAAAATCAGTGACATTCCAGTTTCTGAAGGAGCTCCAAGACGTGTATAATTTCAAGGCTTTGCAAAGATTTTCATTGGCTGTCTTGCAGCCATTACTAGTGGTATGATACATGATCTCTACGTATACCATGAACAGAAATTCTCACTTTCCAGCAGGCAGGAGCTTGACCGGGAAATTACATTTCAGGGTGACAGTGGCATTTATCACTCATAAAGATGTGCTAACGTCACCTTCATTTGGAAGAGGTGTTTATGAACTGACACACAATAACAAAATTGTATCTCTGAATAGCATAAATGCAGTGTAGCAAATGTTTCTATATCTAAGGAAGGAGACCACTACTTCTCCTGCTGCCCTCCTCCCTGTACCTTGCCTAGTTCACAAGACAGGAGGAAAGAGAGAAAGCAAAAAGTTAGAAAGAAACAGAAGTAAGATAAATAGCCAGACAACCTTGGCACCACCATCCGGCCTAGGAGTTAAAAAAAAAAGTAATAATAATAACATCACCCCCTGACCTAAACTACTTATGTTATCTGTAAATTCCAGACACTGTATGAAAAAAGCATTGTAAAACTTTTTGTTCTGTTAGCTGATGCATGTAGGCCCCAGTCACGTTTCCCATGCTTGCTGGATTTATCATGACCCTTTCACGTAGACCCCTTAAAGTTGTAGGCCTTTTAAAAGGCAAAGTGTTTCTTTCTCGGGGAGCTCTGCTTTTAAGATGGGAGTCTGCCGACGCTCCCAGAAATAAAACCTCTTCTTTCTTTAATCCGGTGTCTGAGGAGCTTTGTCTGCGTCTTGTCCTGCTACGTTTCTTGGTTCCCTGACCAGGAAACGAGGTGATAAACGGACAGCCGAGGCAGCCCCTTAGGCAGCTTAGGCCTGCCCTGTGTCCCCGGCCAGCTTGAGCGATGTGGATCCTGAGAGCGCTCCCGGGTAGGCATTTGCCCCATGGAATGCCTCGTTAGAGCAGTCCACAGCAGGCCCCCATGGAGGATCAACACAGTGGCTGAACACCGGGAAGGAACTGGCACTTTAAGTCCAGACATCTGAAACTTGGTAAGACTGGTCTTTGGAACTTGCCCACCCATTTGAGTGGAAGCATGGCCTGATCACCCACAGCGTGCCTGTACCGGCACTTTGGTTTTTGTTTTTGACTTGACTTGAATTAATTGCTTGATACTTTGGTTTTCGTTTTCATTTTGACTTGACTTGAATTGCTTGATAAACAGCCCTGCCTTTCTTGGCACTTTGGTTTTGGTTCTGATTTTGACTTGGCTTAAATTGCTTGATGAACAGGTGTGACTTTAACAACACTTTGGTTTTAGTTTTGATTTTGATTTAGTGTGAATGAGATGAGTGAGTGACTTTTTACCCTTTCCTTTCTGTAGTGTGAATGTTGTTTTGTCTCAAAAGAAAAATAGGTCAGACACAGTAAGCCCACTCTGCTAGGAACTGTGTTAAAAAAAATCCAAAAAGAAAAAGGGAAAGTCATCAAATCATCAAAACTTACTCTATTAAAATGCATGTTACAGAACCCTAAGAAAGGTTTTGCAGGAGATTATAGAGTTAAGTTAACCCCTTAGAGGTTAAAATCTCTCTGTGAATTAGAACTGCCCTCTTTTGGTGTTGGATGGCCCACTGAAGGAACTATAGACAAGGAACAATTGGCCATGTATTTAAGGTGGTGATGGGGGTTGGAGGACAGCCAGTATACCTAGATCAAATCCCTTTATATTGACTCATGGTTAAATAGAATATAGACAAAACTGGCATAAATTTAGCCCTGTTTAACAGCTTATTGCAAAAAAGCCAAAAGTAAAAGTAAGAGGGTAAGAGCAACTTCGCCAGCAGACACAGAGTTAAAAAAGGGAGTCCCAGAAACAGCAAAAGAAGCTGGTTTTGCAGGAGCCGCCAGAGATCATAGAAATTCTTTCTCCATGTGTCCCAGCCTACCCCACTTTACCGAGGCCAACAGACCGCTCAGAAACTAGATTCAGGAGCTAACATGCCCCAGATCTCACCTCGAAGGGGAGGATCGGAGCCTCGAGAGGCCAAGGAAGGAAGTCAAGATAGTCAAGTGGGCCATCTCAGATCTGGTCTTGCTCAAGCTACGTAAATGCCTCTCAGGGAGACGTGAGGACCTGTCTATTACAATGACCAGGCCCACATCCGGAGGGGCAACAGACTTTCATCTATCAGCCCTTTTCAACCATTGATCTACTAAACTGGAAACACCCTGAACCCCCTACCTTGCTCCTGACAGCTAGAGTCCTGTCGAGTATGACTGTGTGGAGGTGTTGGACTCAAGTTTACTCCAGCAGACCTGACCTCTGGGACCAGCCTTGGGCATCAGTAGACTAGGAGCTATACGTGGACGGGAGCAGCTTCATCAACTCACAAGGAGAGAGATGTGCAGAATATGCGGTGGTAGCCCTGGATACTGTCATTAAGCTGAGCTCATTGCTTTAATTTGGGCCTCAGAACTCAGTAAAGGTAAGACTAAACATTTTCACTGACTCTGGTATGCCTGTTTAACCCTCCAAGTGCATAAAAAATTATATAAAGAAAAGGGCCTGTTAAATTCTAGGAAAAAGAGGGAAAAAAAAAACACCCAGAGAATGCAACTCAACTTCAGCATTTGCAGAGGTACTGAGAAGCACTTCTGCAGAGGCTAAGAGTTGGTAGAAAAAAAGCAAGTAATATAAAAAAGATTTCAGGAATGCTTCAAGGAGCTGACAAGAGCCTAAGACAGTTTTATAAGAGCCTCTATAAAGCATTCTGGCTTTACACCCATTTAACCCGGAGGCTGCTGAAAATCAGTATAAAGTGAATACTTCATTTGTAAAGCAAGCCCAGGGTGACGTCAAGCAGAAGCTGCGGGCAGGAATGCCGCCGAGCCTATAAAAGTGGCCACCAGGGTGACGTCAAGCAGAAGCTGCAGGCAGGAATGCCGCCGAGCCCATAAAAGTGGCCACCAGGGTGACGTCAAGCAGAAGCTGCGGGCAGGAATGCCGCCGAGCCCATGAAAGTGGCCACCAGGGTGACGTCAAGCAGAAGCTGCGGGCAGGAATGCCGCCGAGCCCATAAAAGTGGCCACCAGGGTGACGTCAAGCAGAAGCTGCGGGCAGGAATGCCGCCGAGCCCATGAAAGTGGCCACCAGGGTGACGTCAAGCAGAAGCTGCGGGCAGGAATGCCACCGAGCCCATGAAAGTGGCCACCAGGGTGACGTCAAGCAGAAGCTGCGGGCAGGAATGCCGCCGAGCCCATGAAAGTGGCCACCAGGGTGACGTCAAGCAGAAGCTGCAGGCAGGAATGCCGCCGAGCCCATAAAAGTGGCCACCAGGGTGACGTCAAGCAGAAGCTGCAGGCAGGAATGCCGCCGAGCCCATAAAAGTGGCCACCAGGGTGACGTCAAGCAGAAGCTGCGGGCAGGAATACCGCCGAGCCTATGAAAGTGGCCACCAGGGTGTAAGTTAACTGGGACCAAGGACCAAAACTGGGAAAGAGCAAAAGAAAAAGAAAGACTAAAAGTAAGTGTGAAAAAAAAAGAATCAAAAGAAAACAGGAGAGACAGACAGCAGTGCACGGGGGCAGGGCCTGTGCCATTGCCCAGCCCCACCAGCTGGCCATAGGAGCAGGAGAACTCAGAAGTGGGGGGAAGAAAAAGTAAATTAAAGACTTAAGAAAAACACCAATATTTAGCAACAGCTCTTATAAAAAGAAAAATTAGCCATGTGAGAGCACATGGACGTGGATGTAGATGTGAAAGAAGTCGAGTTAGGATTCAAGAGCCAGACAAGGGTAGCGAGAGATTAATGTGCGAGATGCAAAAAGAAAGGGCACTAGAAGGGTAAGTGTTCAAAAGGCAGTAAAGGAAACGACCAAGGCCGCAAGACAAAGAGGCCATCGGCCAAGCGCTGCCGCACCTTGGAGGAACCAAATACTGATCTGTTCAGGCTGACAGGAGCTGAAGAATGTAAAGACTAGGGCAGACCCGGCACCTTCTCATTAGGCTCCCAGGAGCCCATGGTCACATTAGAAGTTAAAAGCAGCAAGATTCTGCTGTATCTGCATTCCAATTTCTCACTGAAGGCTAAGCCACTACAGAGAGTTACACAGCAGGGGCAGAGGGCAGAGGGAAGAACCCCTCCTCTAAGAAACTTGAACAGGAGAAAGAGCCATACGTTGTGAAAACTTGCTTATAGACTACGGAACTGCCCCACGCTGGAGGCTATCGGTACAGGCTCGTGCTTGTTTGCACCTTTTCAGGTTAAGTTAAAGTTTTCCCCACGAGGACAGAAAAAGTACAAGAAGTGACTAAAGTACTATTAAAAGACATTATCCCCAGGTTTAGACTACCTCTAACTTTAAAGTCAGATAATAGGCCAGCATTTGTAGCTGAAATTGTGCAAGATTTAACAAGACCATTAAAAATAAAATAGAAGTTACACACAGCCTATTGGCCACAAAGTTCAAGAAAAGGTGGAACTCATGAACTGGACACTCGAGCAGCTACTGAAAAAGAAATATTGCCAGGAAATTCATTTAAGATAAAATCAGGTTTTTGCCTATGGTCCTCCTCCGAGTTGGGGGCACCCCCACCAAACAAACTAGGTATTTGCCCTATAAGATTTTGTTTGGTTGGCCACCCCCAAATCATAGGTCAGATTAAAGGTGACCTCCAGAAACTAAAGGAATTAACCTTAAAAAAGCAAATGCAGGCTTTAAAAATAACCATACGAAGTGTTCATAATTAAATAAATGAAAATGCCTATAAGCCTGACACCCTTTTAAATCTAGTGACTCTGCTTAAAGTAAAATCTACTTTTTCTAGGACCCATATAGGATGGGCCCTATATCGTAATCTTGTCCACTCCCACTGCTGTTAAAGTTGCAGGTGTTGTGTCTTGGATCCACCAGTCAGCTAACACCGGCAGCTCAGGACAAGTGGACCAGCCAGCAGGACACAGACCGTCCAACCTGGCTGATCCTGAGATGAGACCAAGCTGCTGCCGAGGACGACAGCCCTGTTCTGGTCACTCCGGAGGCTGACCAGTCTACGCGTGGCCAAAGCTTGAGGACTCATCAAGCAAGTCAATGTAGTTAAAAATCTTAAGACTAACAGTTTTCCTGTAATACTGTTTTCCTATTCTGTCACTGTATTCAGCCTTTTTCCCAGGTAAGGATCTCTTTTGTCCTTGCTGGATATGAATATACCGTACATTGTTTTGCTATTGTTACCCGCCCATAACCATGCTAGAAGAAACACCTGTATAAGGTGTCCCCACTGCACACATACTACTTAGGAAACCCAGACCCATCCAGCCCAGCAACAATTCCGAGTCTTGCAGTCATTCTCTAAACACATCAACCAGAAGTTACCAGATCCTCCTCCTTTAGAAAAAAAAAAAAAAGGAAAAAACCTATTTGCTCAGCTGGCTGGAAACATTGCTGGCAGCCTGGATGTTTCTTCATGTTGTGTTTATAAAAAGGCTAACATAAGAGACCAATGGCCTTGAGAAGCAAAAGAGTTAATGCCTGAAGATGACTTTAACTCTTTCCCCAAACAGATGCCCCAAGTTCACGCATCTGGCTCTTAAAAACCTCTGTCATTAAAAAATACTGTGTTACTCACTAAGAAAAAACGTTTAAGACCCAGTGAAAAACTAACCTGCTTAGGACATGACAAAGTTGATACATGTGCCTGTGCAGGTTTAACACAGGTTTGATCCTAGGTCTTCATTTAGAAAACAGTTTCCAGCTATAAAGAATTTAAAGCCCTTATTATAAGTATATTAGTGGTAATAGAAACTTGCTTGCTGCTCCCCTGTGTATTACGCTTGCTCCTTCAAATGATAAAAGGTTTTGTAGCTACCATGGGGTCCTCAGAAAACTTCAGCCTAAGTGTATTACATAAAACACTATCGCTCTGTCTCGCAAAGAGACTCGGAAAGTAAAAATAAAAGTGAGAACTCCCACTAATTAGTGAAAATTCTCAAAGAAGGGGGATAAGGAAGGAGACCACTACTTCTCCTGCTGCCCTTCTCCCCCGACCTTGCCTAATTCACAAGACAGGAGGAAAGAGAGAAAGCAAAAAGTTAGAAAGAAACAAAAGTAAGATAAATAGCCAGACAACCTTGGCACCACCACCCGACCCTAGGAGTTAAAGAAAGTAATGATAATAACATCGACACCTGACCTAAACTACTTGTGTTATCTGTAAATCCCAGAAACTGTATGAAAAAAGCACTGTAAAACTTTTTGTTCTGTTAGCTGATGCATGTAGTCCCCAGCCACGTTTCCCACACTGCTGGATTTATCACGACCCTTTCACGTGGACCCCTTAACGTTGTAAACCTTTACAAAGGCCAAGTATTTCTTTCTTAAGAAGTTCGGCTCTTAAGACATGGGTCTGCCGACACTCCCGGCCGAGTAGAAAACCTCTTCCTTCTTTATTCTGGGGTCTGAGGAGCTTTGTCTGCGGTTCGTCCTGCCACATATCCAGAACTCATTGCCAGTGTTTTATATCAAGCCACTGGTAGCAATGAGATAACTGAGGTGGAGTATTTCTCTATTGGCATTGTTTTTGGAGTGTAAGGAATATATGTTGTTGCTTTATTTGTTACAAGTTGGCTTATGAATGGAATGTGGCTAGCAGGAATGCTTGCTGTTGCAATGGGTTATTATTACCAGGGTAGACATAATACAACAAGAACTGAATACTCCATTTCTTTAAGAGAAAACTGGGCAGTGCCATGTTTTGCCTGCCAAGTTACTGGACTTCCAGGCTACGAAAAAGCAACTTAAATACTTATGGAGAGAGGTTTTGCTACGTGTCGATGAGTGCTTCCATTGACACATTTATGATGATGGGGAGTACAGCCACTATCCAGTTTCTTCAAGCAATATCTCTGTTCCTGCTAGATATCTTTTCACTGGAGCAAAGTGATGAGGTTTATGAAGTTTATAAAATCTATGTATTTTCTCTCTTCCTGGGATATTTACTGCAGCTAGAGAATCAAGCTTTCTTGGTATCTTGTTTATTAAGTTTGGTAGCAGTCTCAATGCTTACTAAGTGCCTTTGGCTAAATCTAAAGAAAGGAACTTTTGTAGCTAAAATAATGAAAGTGATTAATTTTTACTTGGTGTATACTCTAACAGTGACATTGTATGTTATAATGAAGATGTTTGTCCTACAGAAAGAAAATGGGCTCATGCTGAAATTCCTTGAAGTTAAGTTCGGACCAAATATGGCCAAGAAGTTTACAATGAATTGGCTCCTCTGTTAAGAATCTCTGCAGGTGGCCGGGCGTGGTGGCTCACACCTGTAATCCCAGCACTTTGGGAGGCTGGGGCAGGCAGATCATGAGGTCAGGAGACTGAGACCATCCTGGCTAACACGGTGAAACCCCATCTCTACTAAAAATACAAAAATTAGCTGGGCATGGTGGCGGGTGCCTGTAGTCCCAGCTACTCGGGAGGCTGAGGCAGGAGAATGGTGTGAACACGGGAGGCGGAGCTTGCAGTCAGCCGAGATCACACCACTGCACTCCAGCTTGGGTGACAGACTCCATCTCAAAAAAAAAAAAAAAAAAAAAAAAAAAAAAAAAAATCAACACTGTGATGTCCTCCCAATTTTGAAAAATAACTGAACCTTAATTTCACAGACTGAAGTAGAATGCAATTTTTTTCTACCTGCTCAGAATCTTTTGCAGATCAAATGTGGACATTTGAAATACTGCTGCTGCTTCTCCCTACCTCTGTTAACTGGATCCAGAGTTCTGTGGGAAACAGAAGATGAACATCACCGTCCTTTGATAAAATGTGATATCAGCCACTCTGCAATATTCCAGATGGGTATCTTCTTTACTATTACCTGGTCTTGAAGACTTTACTGATTGCAACATTTCCCCATAAATCTTCATTCTATTATAATATTGTTCTTGAATCTGATTATGTTCAAGGTCAGAATATATTTCTCAAACATAATTTTGTAAATATTTAATGTGATATAATTATATCATAGAAGGAAAGAATTATTTCTACCTTCAAGCAAGTTTCTGAAAATGTTTCATGATTTATAACAACTGAAGTTTTACAACAAAAGACTAATTTAAATGTTAGCTGAAAATACATGACATTTAAATTAAAATCAAAATTACATAAAGGAAAGTAAGTAAGTGATTTTTAAGGATATACATAAAGATATATCCAGAATTTTCAGGATGGTCTTCTCGTCACCTGCTGCTTATCTGAGTTACTTTCTTGGTAATATATAGTGAATGATATTATTGCATTTTTTATGACTAGTAAATGATTAGTTTTTTCACTTATGCCTATTAATTTGATACCAATTTAATCATGATAAAACAACTGTTACCTATTTTATATATATATAACATTCTGATTTCCATGGGTTATTGGGGAACAGGTGGTATTTGGTTACATGAGTACATTCTTTTTTTTTTTTTTTTGAGACAGAGTTTCACTTTTGTTGCCCAGATTGGAGTGCAATGGCTCGATCTCGGCTCACCACAACCTCCGCCTCCCGGGTTCAAGTGATTCTCCTGTCTCAGCCTCCTGAGTAGCTGGGATTACAAGCATGGGCCACCCTGCCTGGCTAATTTTTTTTGTATTTTTAGTAGAGATGGGGTTTCTCCTTGTTGGTAAGGCTGGTCTCGAACTCCTGACCTCAGGTGATCTACCCTCCTCAGCCTCCCAAAGTGCTGGGATTACAGGCATGAGCCACTGCACCCGGCCATATGAGGACATTCTTTGGTGGCGATTTGTGAGATTTTGGCGCACCCATCACCCGAGCAGTATACCCTGCACCCAATTTGTAGTCTTTTATCCTTCACCCCTTTCTACCCTTTTCCTGAGTCCCCAAAGTTCATTGTATCATTCTTATGTCTTTGCATCCTCATAGCTTAGCTCTCACTTATAAGTGAGAACATACAATATTTGGTTTTCCATTCCTGAGTTACTTCACTTAGAATAATAGTCTCTAATCTCATTAAGGTGGCTGCAAATGTTATTAATTTATTTGTTTTTAAGGCTGAGTAGTATTCCATTGTGTGCATATATATATATAATTTTCTTTATGGACTTATTGATTGATGGGCATTTTGGTTGGTTCCACATTTTTGCAATTGTAAATTGTGCTGTTATAAACATACGTGTGCAAGTATCTTTTTTGCATAATAACAAATAATAATTTTTTTTGTATAATAATAAATAATAAATAACTTCTTTTCCTCTAGCAAAGTAGTGGGATTGCTGGATCAGGCAGTAGTTGTACTTTTAGTTCTTTAACACTAGTTTCCATAGTGGTTGTACTAGTTTACATTCCCACCAGCAGTGTAGAAGTGTTCCCTGTTCAGTGCATCTACATCAACATCTATTATTTTTAATTTTTTGATTATGACCATCTTGCAGGAGTGAGGTGGTATCGCCTTGTGGTTTTGATTTGCATTTCCCTGATCATTAGCGATGTGGAGCATTTTACCGTATGCTTGTTGACCATTTGTGTATCTTCTGTTGAGAATTGTCTGTCTGTGTCCTTAGCCCACTTTTTGATGGGATTGTTTGTATCTTCCTTGCTGATTTGTTTGAGTTCACTGTAGATTCTGGATATTAGTCCCTTGTTGGATGTATAGATTGTGAAAATTTTCTCCCACTCTGTGGGTTGTCTGTTAACTCTGCTGATTATTTCTTTGTCTGTGCAGAAGCTTTTTAGTTTAATTAAGTCCCATGTATTTATCTTTGTTTTTGTTGCATTTGCTTTTGGGTTCTTGGTCATGAAGTCTTTGCCTAAATCAAAGTCTAGAAGGGGTTTTCCGATGTTATGTCCTAGAATCTTTATGGTTTCAGGTCTTAGATGTAAGTCCTTGATCCATCTTGAGTTGATTTCTGTATAAGATGAGAGATGAGGATCCCATCTCATTCTTCTGCATGTGGCTTGTCAATTATCCCAGCACTATTCGTTGGATAAGGTGTCCTTTCCCCACTTTGTGTTTTTGTTTGCTTTGTCGAAGATCAGTTGGCTGTAAATATTTGGCTTTATTTCTTGGTTCTTTGTTCTGTTCCATTGGCCTGTATGCTTATTTTTTATACCAGTACCATGCTGTTTTGGTGACTATGTCCTTACAGTATAGTTTGAAGTTGGGTAAAGTGATGCCTCCAGATTTGTTCTTTTTGTTTAGTCTTGCTTTGGCTATGCAGGCTCTTTTTTGGTCCTATATGAATTTTCGGATTGTTTTTTCTAGTTCTGTGAAGAGTGATGGTGGCATTTTGATGAGAATTGCATTGAATTTGTAGATTGCTTTTGGCAGTATGGTCATTTTCACAACATTGATTCTACCCATTCATGAGCATGAGATGTGTTTCCATTTGTTTGTGTCGTTTATGATTTCTTTCAGCAATGTTTTGTAGTTTTCCTTGTAGAGGTCTTTCACGTCCTTGGTTAGGTATATTCCTAAGTATTTAATCTTTTTTTGTAGCTATTGTGAAAGGGATTGAGTTCTTGTTTTGATTCTCAGCTTGGTCACCGTTGGTGTATAGCAGAGCTAATGATTTGTGTACATTTTGTATCCTGAAACTTTGCTGAATTCATTTACCAGTTCTAGGAGTTTTTTGCATGAGTCTATATGCCTTTCTGGGTATACAGTCATACCAGCTGCAAACAGCGACAGGTTGACTTCTTCTTTACCAATTTGCATGCCCTTTATTTATTTCTCTTGTCTGATTCCTCTGGAGGATTTCTAGTATTATGTTGAATAGACGTGGTGGGAGTGAGCATCCTTCTCTTGTGGCAGTGCTCATGGGGAACACTTCCAACTTTTCCCTGTTCAGTGTGATGTTGTCTGTGGGTTTGTCATAGATGGCCTTTCTGACTTTAAGGCACGTCCCTTCTATGTAGATTTTGCTGAGGGTCTTAATCATAAAGGGATGCTGGATTTTGTCAAATGCTTTTCCTGCATCTATTGATATGATTATGTGATTTTTGTTTTTAATTCTGTTTATGTGGCGTATCACATTTATTGACTTACATATGTTAAACCATCCTTGCATCCCTGGTATGAAACCCACTTGATTGTGATGGATTATGTTTTTGATTTGCTATTGGATTTGCTTAGCTAGTATTTTGTTGAGGATTTTTGCATCTATGTTCATCAGGGATATTGGTCTGTAGTTTTCTTTTTTAGTTACAATCTTTACTAGTTTTGGTATTAGGGTGATACTGGCTTCACAGAATGATTTAGGGAGGATTCCATCTTTCTCTACCATTTGTAATCGTGTCAACAGGATTGGTACCAATTATTTATTTATTTATTTATTTGAGACAGAGTCTCGCTCTGTCACCTAGGCTGGAGTGCAGTGGCACAATTTCGGCTCACTGTAGCCTCCATCCCCTGGGTGCAAGCAACTCTCTTGCCTCAGCCTCCCTAATAGCTGGAATTACAGGTGTGCACTACAATGCCCGGCTAATCTTTGTACTTTTAGTAGAGACAGGCTTTCACCATGTTGGCTAGGCTGGTCTTGAACTCCTGGCCTCAAGTTATCCACCCCCCTTGACCTCCCAAAGTGCCATGATTACAGGTGTGAGCCACTGCACCTACTTCTTCTTTTAATGTCTGATAGCATTTAGCTGTGAGTTTGTCTGGTCCTGGACTTCTTTATATTGGCAATTTTTTTTTTTTTTAAAGAATTACCATTTTAATCTCTCTGCTTGTTATTGGTCTGTTCAAATATTCTATTTCTTTCTGGTTTAATCTAGGAGGGTTGTATATTTCCAAGAATTTATTTATCTCCTCTAGGTTTTCTAGTTTATGCATGTAAAGATGTTCATAGTAGCCTTGAGTGGTCTTTTGTATTTCTGTGGTATCAGTTGTAGTATCTCCTGTTTTGTTTCTAATTGAGCTTATTTAGCTCCTCTGTTTTCTTCTTTTTGGTTGATCTCGCTGGTGGTCTATCAATTTTATTTATCTTTTCAAAGAACCAGCTTTTTGTTTCACGTGACTTGCTACCAAATTGGCGTATAAGTAAATGAGTATTCATAAATCAAGTCTAAACAGTTTTCAAGTTCATGTGAATCTTTGATAAATAAAACTGGCTTCAAAAGGTATTATTAAAATAATAAAAATATCTTTAGAGTCATCAGCATACATTTCTGTCTAAATCAATAAATTTTATATTGACCTCTGTGGTTATTAGGGAAATAACTTTAGATAATGACTAACTTTATATAATACTTTGGTTTTCAAGAGTAATCTAAATTGTTAAAAAATAAATTAATTAAATACATGTAAATGAGATAAATACCTATAAGTGGACTTTTTGTGTAATGTAAAATCTTAACATTATTTTAAATTAAATAACAAATGCTTATTGAATGTCTGGGTCATTTCCAATGTAAATAATTATTATATGAGAAAACATGGTTCTGAAATTGTGAAATAATTTTATGTATAAAATGCTAACATCTGACATACAGTTCAGATTTCTTGCTTCTCGTTTTCACTAAAACTTAAGATTACTAGAAATAAAAATTCTAATTAATATGTAATTCTATAAATTGCATTTTATAAAAAATAATTTTGTGTAATTTGGAAGTCATTTTAAAGTCATTTACTTGAAAAGGTAAAAAGAAACCAGAAGTGGGGAAGAGAGATGTGAAGAAAGTTACAGGTATAAAGGTGCACCCATAACTTTCATATATATATATGCTTGTAAATTAAGTCTAATCATACTGCTATGATTATTCATATACAAGTTTTTGTATAAACAGTTGTTTTCATTCAATTATATTGGGTATATACCTAGGTGTGGAATTGCTGTGTCATTGGTAACTCTCAGAGGAACTGCCAAACTGTTTCCAGAGTGGCTGCAACATTTTACACTCCTACCAGTAATGTATGAAAGTTCCAGTTTCTCCATATCCTGACACTTGCAATTTTCCTTTCTTCCTTCTCTTTCTTTCTTTCTCTCTTTTTCTTTCTTTCTTTTTGATTTTATTCATGTTAGTGGGCATGAAGTGGTATCTAATTGTGGTAGAAGTGTGTTCTGAGGCTGGACCTCGCCTGAGACCATTGCCCTGTGCAGATATGAAAGCCCCTCTGGGCTATGCAGTCATTGATATGAGCTCATAGAACAATGATAGCAGCAGTAGCCATTGTTTTTAGAGCCCTTTATGACATGATAGTTTCTCCTCATCGTCTGCTTGTGTGACCTCCTTTAACCTTCAGAATAGCTTCTCAGGCAGTAGCGCCATTTTTGCCACTTGAAAGATGAGAAACCCAAGACTCAGGGGATCATCATCTTACATAAGGCCACGGACGACTGGGGAAGTTTATCTTCCAGGACATGCTAATTTCCTCTGCAAGGTGACTGGGTGGGGGGGGGAGGGGACAGGAATGTTGGGGGCAATAATTCATTCTTTTTAGCCTGTTCTCACATCTCCAAGCTGGAGGAATAAGCTAGACAATAAAAGGCTCCCAGAAGCAAACACAAAGAGAAGGCGGGTCAGGGCGGATGCCCTTGATCCTCTCGTTGAGTTTTTGGCTTGGACTCCTGTTGGATACAATTCCTACTCTGGCTTCCCTGACCTGACCCTACACACCTCCACACGCTTATTCAAAAATGGGTGGACTCCTCTGGAAACTCACCTCCAAACTTCGCTGGTCATCAAGGGAAACTTTGGGAAAAGGCCATTTCCCAGAGTGGTTCCAGATTTAGCACTGGATGACTCGCTGGGACTCAGCTGAGCTCCAGGTTTGCCTCAGCTCAGCAGGTTGTAAGGACAGGCAACCTTGTCCTCTTCTAAAAAGATGATGGAACCAGCCTGCCTGAGGTGTGCCCAGGGCTTCTTAGTTTAAAAGTTGGGCTGCTTGCTGAGACGTAGCTTCTCCTGGGTCTCTGGATTTCTTGGCTAGTCAGGAGGAGTCTGCTTTAGAGGAGGGCTTTTTCATAATTCCCTGTGACTGATTCCGGTCCTTGGACCCCACATTGATGACAGAGAGGTGAACTCCTGGAGGAGGGACAAGGGGAATCTAGTCAATGTCTCCAATCCCATGGGTGGAGGCTGCGTCCCGTATCAGCCATGTTGAAACGGGAAGATTGGTGGCCCAGGTGTCTGAAGGCCTATAGGGAAGGCCTCCCTAGGCCTGTTTCCTTATCTGTCACGGCAGCTGGTGATACCTTTGGCACACTGCCTGAGGCCTCAAACCCAGGACCGCTGTGAGCAGCCATGTAGACTGCGCAGCCTAGTTCAGGGGCTTCCGTGGTCTTCAGTGTCCTTGTTGATAAATGGGCCCAGTTAAAATCATACATGGTGTTAATAATAATTCCCCATGAGGTAGGCGTCCTCAGGACATTATTGATAGATAGATGGCCTTGGAAAAAACACAGAGGAATGGGGTGATGATTCCAGGAGTAAATAAATCATCAGGAGGCATTTCTTCAGGGCCTGATGATTCCATTTTAAAGACAAAAAGCTCTGGCCCAACGAGTGAGGTTAATAAGTAACTCATGTGATGTGAGGGACAAAGTCTGGATTCAGACTCAGATCTTTGTGGTTGCGTTGGGTCCATTTGCCTGAGTATCTGGTGCCTTCTGAGAGGAATTAACACTGATCAACCCGATTTTCCCATGTCAGGACTCAGTCTGACACCAGAGCTGTTCTCTCAGAACAGTGTTCGTGCGCTCGTCGGGCCCTCTGTGCCCTGCCAGGTGACTGACTAATGTGTGGTGGGAAACAATATGGTTCTGTTAGGGAGGAAGCTGCTTTTTTTTTAAGGAAAATGCTGTCATAAGCAGCCTGAAGGCACATGGTGAGGAGCGGAGAGAAAAAGGGATGGCCGGAGTCTCTGCTTATAAAAATAACTCTGATTTTGTCTTCTCCATCAGACTGACTACAGCCTCCTCATTGAAAGTGGAAGCCTGCACCTGCTCGCCCCTAGCATGGCTGATGCCTCATCCTACTCTGTCTCTTTGCCAGAGCAGTCACCACATTCTGACTTTCCCTGTGATTTGCTTATCTACCACTTTAATTTATGCTGTCTGTAGCCCTCTCTAGACTACACTCCAGGAGGGCAAAGGTCTTTGTCTTTTTGCTCACAAATACCTCCCGGTTTCCTACAGTAGGCCTAAGACACGGAGGGTGCTCAAAAAATGTTTATTGAATGAACGCATGAGTTTGGGGAAGGAAGAGAGAGCTGAGACATGGGAAGGGTGGCCATCGCCAAGGGGCATTTTCAAGAGCAGGGAACTGCAAGGTTTAAACACAGGCTGGGGGACACTGGTATGATATGTATCCCTCAACCTCTGCCTCCTCGGATGAGTGGGCTCCCCCCACTCCCCACCGTGTATGTGTCTGTGTGTAAAGTGCCAAGACAGTGTAAAGCTGAGGAGGGAAGATAACTCAAGTCCACACTCAAAACCAGGAGCACCCATGGCACAGTGTGAGGAGACTGGGAGAGTGTGGAAGATAACTTACTCCTCTTTACATTTTGCCAAAGGCAGGCCTTGACCAAAGTTGTTCCCAATTCCTAGAGGTCTGAGAGAGGACACGAGCTGCACAGATGCCAAAGAGTTGAGCAGCCTGTAGCCCTATTGGCCAGGGCACAGTCTGACAGCCAGAAGCCTTAGCCTGTCTGACCCAGAGGTCCCTCCCCAGAAGCAGCTGTGCTTTTTGATTGTACGGCCACCTGCTATATAAGGCCTCTCCCACACCAGCACTAAGCTTCTACCGGGATCCTCCTTCTGTAGGACAATCACCAGGCCAGATCCAGAAAGTGAGAGGACTGCAAGGCCAGGGCCCGAGCCCTGGGAGAAGTTGAAACCACAGGAAGGGCATTCAGGACCAGCTCAGGTCCTTCCCTGGCCAGGTCCAGGACATTCTTGTGGCCCTTGCTCCTTTGGCATTGCCCTAGGCAGTCGTATGCTCAGGAGAGGGGAGTCTGGAGTTCAGGGAGGATGTGGGCTGGGGACGTAGTTTTCTTGTTGTTTTGCCATCTGCTGTTCCGTGTGTGGTTTGTGTGCAGTATGTGTGTGTCTTCTGTGCATCATTCTGTGTGTGGCATCCTTCATTCTGTGTGGTTTTGTGTCCTCACAGCCTCTCTGAGCTCCAGCTTTCTCTGTGGAAGATGAAAGCAATTATAGCAGGACCCTGCCAGGCTGTTGAAAAGATTCCACAATAAAACTTTGCACATGGGAAGTACCTAGTGAAACAGCCTCAGATGCCACTTCTTCTCCTGTCCCAGGTGGGCCCTGCCTTGGCCCCAGCTTCACTGGTCCCTCTTACCCACAGAGGTGGTGGTGAGCATGGCCCTGGGTCCTGCTATGGGGTCACTCCCAGGCTCTGTTTCTCTGCTGTGTGCCCCTGGGTCAGGTCCTGACCTCTCTGGGCCTCCATCATGTCTCCCTGAAAATGAGGCTAGTGTCAGGTCTTCACCATAGGCTGAGGTGATCTGTGCACTTGACATGCTGCTGGGATCTCCTTCTCATCTCATCTCATCCTCTCCTTTCCCCTCCTCCATCACACTATGAGGCTTGAGAAGCCTTTTCCCAGAAGGCCAGGCCCCTGAAACTCTTTTCCCACTGAGGAGAAAAGCAAGCAGCTGGGGTTCCAGGCCTGGAGGGGTGCCAGGGCCTGACGGGGTGTGCCCGGGCATGTAGGGGTGCCCAGGCATGTAGGGGTGCAGGGCTGCCGCATGTTTGCTACAAGCTCCAGACCAGACATGCTTTATTTTCCTCCTTGGATCTAAATGGTGGGGTCATTGACATCATGGATGGGCCTCTTCTCCCAGAACAACTGGTTTCCCTTCCTCTTTACCAACCCTAATAAGTCAACCAGGGTATCACCGTAGGGTGTGTGGTGTGTGTGATGTGGTGTGTGTTGTGTAGGGTGTGGTGTGTGTGTGTGGTGTGATGTGCCTATGTGTGGTGAGGTGGGAGTAGGGGCTTCCAGATGAAGGCGATTCTGTTTCATAAGTAGCAGCTATTACCGTGCACCCTGGCTTTGGAGCCGGAAGGGCCTAGAATAGAGCACGGCTTTGCCTTCTAGGTGGAGCGAGCTTGGGCTACTTCGCTATCCCTCTTTGCTGCAGTTTTCCCGCCTGTAGAGTGGGGCTAATAGCCTCTGCTGTACTACAGTACTGTCCACTGGGACTCCCCGCAATGATGGGAGTGTCCTGTGCCTGCCTTGGCCAATACTGCGGCCACCAGCCACATGTGGCCCCTGAGCATTGGGAATGTAGCCAGTGCTACTGAGAAACAGAATGTTTCATTTTATCTACCCTCGAAGAATCAAAGAATCGTAAATAGCCATGCGTGGCTCACAGTGACCGTGTATACAGTAAATGAGATAATGATCAAGAAGGGCTCAGGCCAGAGCCACACACCTGCTCTCTGCTGCTTTGATACACAAGCAAGTTGGAATTCTGGGAGTTCTTTCGAATTCTAATGAATGTGACCAAGCCTTTGCAGTCCTCAAAGGTCTAACTCAGACAATCTGCAGGCAGGGAATGCAAGGTGCAGAGAGATTGGTGACACACTCTTCAGAAGTGCATGGGGAACTCTGATTTAGTGCTGCAGGCCCAGGACTGTGGGAATAGTGGAAAGCAGTGTGGGCTAGCGGTTAGGGACATAGGCTAAACTCCAGTTCTGATATTTCCCAGAAGTAAGACCTTGACTTTCAGTGCAATACCCAATCCTTCTAAGGCTTGATTTTTCTTAGGATGCTAATAATAGTACCTGCCTGCTCCAGTAGATGAATTACATAAATTAATACCTGTAAAGTGCTTGGAATGGAGTAAGTGCTCAATAGATGTTTGCCTATTGCGGAGGTGGTGGCGGGTGGCAGCAACAGAACCCCTAAGTGTAAAATACGGATGCAGTGAGAGACTGGCTGCAGGAGGGACATTGTGCTCTGTGGGAGTGGAGGGGCACAGACCCCAGCCCAGCTCTGTCTTCTTGGACCCCGTCCCAAAAGTGAAACCAAAAATTCATCTGCCCACACATTTTGCAACTGCCTTGGCCCCATGGGAAACGGCCCCTGGCTGTGTTTCACACCCGCGTGTAGATGCTCCTGCAGGCTGAGACTCAGGAAACTCGGACCTCTGTCTGCAGCAGGGTGGAGTCAGCTTTGTGCTCCCAGCTCAGGATTTTGATTCTTTCTGTGCCAAGGTTGGACTGAGTACTGGGCTTGTTACCGTGTGATTAAAACCCGCAGGGGATGACAGGCAGCCCTCCAAGGCCCCGGGGCTGCCTTTTTTGTGTCTCTTCAGGCTCGAGGCCCTGTGGCCCCCATCCTTGGGAGAAGTCAGCTCCAGCACCATGAAGGGCGTCCTCGTTGCTGGTATCACTGCAGTGCTTGTTGTTGCAGCTGTAGGTAGGAGAGCTCACGTGGCCCCTTTTTAGGATGGAGACCCTCTTTTCCACCTCACCAGTGTCTTCTTGCTCTCAAAGCCCCGAGGGCCTCGCATGTTACATTATGGTTAGTGATGACCATGAGACCTGTCTGTGCAGCCTGCTTTCAAGGGGCCACTCTGTATTGTTGTTGAAGATTGGATCTTTCCACTGGGGAATAGTGAGCAGTGGGAGAAACTAATTAGGGTGGCTCATCTTATAGCATCAATTTCAGGGATCCCCAGAGGGCAGGGATGCCATCCCATCTGTCTTTTACTGCAAGGTGGGAGCAGTGCTTTCCTAGAGTATGCTCCATAAATGTCTACTGAATGTTGACTGGTGTTGGACGTCTTGTGTCCTCAGAATCTCTGAGCTGTGTGCAGTGTAATTCATGGGAACAATCCTGTGTCAACAGCACTGCCTCTGAATGTCCCTCGCATGCCAACACCAGCTGTGTCAGCTCCTCAGCCAGCTCCTCTCCAGGTGAGTGGGGGGCGGGGGGGGGGGAGGTGGTGTGTGTGTCCTTCCCGCCTCTGGGGCTTGCACCGGGAGGGAGCTGGAGACGACGTCCAGGCAGGAAAGAAAGGCAGAGATGGGGACATGCTGTCCACGGAGAGAGGAAACCACAAAGGTGACTCCCAGGAGAAACAACGCATGGCTGACACAAGCAGGAGCCAGACAAGAACACGGGGTCAAAGCAGATGGGAGACCCTCGTGTTTTGGACACCGATGCCCTTGATCACAAAGCTTCATTCTAGATGCATGTACCTGGATGTGAGAAGCAAGGGCAGCTCTTAGTTAAATTACCAGGCAGATTTGCTCTGGAAGCTTTCATTCTTCCTTTTCCCAGCCCTTTTATCTCTCCCTCATGGTTCCTCCTCTTCTGGATCAAACATACTTTCCTTCATTCAAGACCCCCCCACAGGGCATGTGGAGTGTAACCACTATTGCACCCTCTTTCTCAGGGCACTTAGATTTCTTCTTAACTTTTTTGTAATAGACACGTTCAAACGCACTTCGTGTATGTTTAAAGTAGGAAGAAGAGTACAATGAACTGCCCTGTAACCACTACCCTGTGTCGGCAGTTAAACATTTAGCTATTTCTTCACTATAGTTTTTTTTCTTACTATAGTATTTTTGGCTATGGTATTTTAAATTAAACATTATCTAAATAGACATGACACACACATATATATGCGTATGTGTGTACATGTCATTGGTCATTTTCTCCATAAATACTTCACTATCTCTGATCATAATTTTTTTTACATAACTGCCATATTGCTATGGTTTGAATATTCCCTCCAAAACTAATGTTGAAACTTAATTGCCATTGTGATGGCATTAAGAGGTGGGACATTCAGAGGTGATTAGGCCATGAGGACTCCGCCCTTGCAAATGCATTAATGTCGTGAGTGTGGAGGTGGGTTCCTGATAAAAGGGAGTCTGGCCCCCTCTTTCCCTCACTTGCTCTCACTCTCTCTTGCCCTTCTGCCGTGGGATGATGCAGAAGAAAGTCTTCACCAGAGGCTGGCACTTTGATGTACTTTGCAGACTCTAGGACTGTAAACAATAAATTTATTCTCTTTATAGATTACCCAGTCCATGATATTCTGGTATAGCAATACAAAATGAACTAAGACACATACTGTTATCATACCTGAGAAAGTTAACTGTATTTCTTTAATTTCTTCTAATACCCAGGCCATCTTAAACATTTCTTAATTGTTTCAAAGATGTCATGATATGGTCTACGTGTGGAATTAGGATCCCAGCCACATCCCCCATTTTGCTGTTAGGTCTGTTAAACCTAACTTATTTTATAAGAGCTTCCGTCATTTTTTGTTCAATCCTATTGGTTTGTTGGAGAAATGGGTCACTTGCCC
The DNA here is from genome assembly GCF_007565055.1 of Rhinopithecus roxellana. Lineage (NCBI taxonomy): Eukaryota > Metazoa > Chordata > Mammalia > Primates > Cercopithecidae > Rhinopithecus > Rhinopithecus roxellana. The sequence goes on along the minus strand of NC_044556.1, from coordinate 112,703,216 downwards.
TGTAGCTGTCCCATGTTCTAGCTGTGGTTGATTGCTTCCTAGTGGTATGACATAACTTGCTCTCCTCTTCTCAGTATTTCTTGCGTAGGTAATCAGGGCTGTCCAGTAGTACTTTCTTCAGTGGTGGAAGTATCTGTGTGAACACCATGCCGTTCTGCAGTCACATATGGCCACTGAGCACTTCATATATGGCTGCTCTGACTGAGGAGCTTAATTTTAAATTTGATTTGATTTTAATCAATAAGATTTAAATTTAAATAGGCACAAATAGCTAGTGGCTACCATATTAGATAGCTCTGGCTAGAAGCTTGACTGGATTCAGGTTCAATTTTTAGGCAGGAACTGTGGATGTCATATTGTACATAAGGCTCATCATGTCTGTTTGATCGTTTTTACAGATCTTAGGACTTACCTACCGGTGGCTTCAGGGACTGCTCACCTGGACCACCCATTTTCAGGCTCCCAATAACTTTTGCCTGGAGTTTAACCTGCACTTCTGATAGTCTCCTGCTCAAAGGAGGGGCTACCTGATGGGGAAGAATTATTATTTTTTCCAGAAAACCCTCTCCAGTGTCTTCAAAACTGCATTACATCGAGGTTGCATTTTCTGCCTTTGCCTGAAACAGTTGCTGTTCCGGGTCTCCACCCTCCCCATACCTCCTCCTTATCGGGGTTGACAGTCTGTGTTTGTCTTTGTGTAGAGACACTAATCAGATTATACCAGAAAATGTTCTGCTCCGCGGAGAACTGCAGTGAGGAGACACAAGCTACAGCCTTCACTGTCCACGTGTCTGCTAAAGAACACTTTCATTTTGTAAGCCAGTGCTGCCAAGGAAAGGAGTGCAGCAACACCAGCGATGCCCTGGGTGGGTGCTGGCCACATGGGGGATGCCCTGGGTGGGCACTGGCTGTGTGGGTGATGCCCTGGGTGGGTGTTGACCGTGTGAGTGGCCTTCCTCTGTCCTTCCAGCCCTGGCTCTTCCTTTTTCACCTGTTCTCCTTACCCTTGGGTGGACATCTCAAGTCCAGGCACTTCAGTGAGTATCTAGATGGCATCAACATCTGACTTACAGCAATTACACAGGAAACAAATGGGGCAAACCAGCACTTCCCCTCTTTCTTAGTGAAGACAGATATTGCAAGTAGTGCGACACGGACATTAGTTCCCATCAGTAGTTCTCAAATTTTGTGATCTCAGGCCCTCTGTTAAGACACTATGTCTTAAAAATTATTGAGGCCCCCAAAGAACTTTTGTTTATGTGGACTCCATCTGTCAATACACACTGTCTTAGAAATTAAAGCTAAGAAAATTTAGAAATTGTAACTAGTTCGCCAAAATAACCAAAACCCATGACACATCAACATTAATATATTTTCCAAAAGAAACATATACAATGGGAAGGGTAGCATTGTTATTATACTTTTTGCAAATTCTTTAGTTTCTGACTTAATAGAAGACAGCTGGATTCTCATATTTACTTGTGCATTTACTCTGTTACAGTCTCACGCATCATGGAGCCTCTGGAAAACCCCAATTTATGTTCACAAGAGAAAGAGAGTGAAATAAGTAAATAATATTTTAGTATTATCATGACGATGGTTTGAGCCCTGCAGCACTCCCTGTAAGGTCTCAGGGACTCAGGACATCCTGGACCGTGATTTGAGACCTGCTGATCTACACCAAAGGTCTCTTTGAAAAACAGAAAATGTGGCTGAAAAGGCAAAGTTTATTGGCCATGGTCGTAAAGCACAGTTAATTAAGAGCAGAGCTGGTCTCATTATACATTTTTTTCTTCTAGTCATAATGTTAAATAATGGCCTGTGTTTATTTGTTCAGAGCAAGATTTGGTAACAGTCACCCACTTGTTGGCAAATGTTCATGATGGCTAATGTTGATGTTGACTATAGTTTGGTTTTAGCTCAGAATCTTACCTTTCTCAGTCTACACCCCAACGCACTGATGGCCATAGTTCTTGAAGACTAGACAGTCTGTAAGGACAGATCTGTGGAGCTGTGTGTAATAAATATTTTGAGGGGACATGGTGTTTTCAAGGCTAGATCTGAGATTCCCAAGGATGTAATTGCTCCGTTCTCAGGATCTCTGGTGGTTTCTTTGCTTGCCTATCCCCTTCCTCCCATGTTCTGTATGATAACACTGTCTTGAGCAATGACTCTGACTGTTCCAGACCCTCCCCGGAAGAATGTGTCCAGCAACACAGAGTGCCTTGCCTGTTATGAATCTAATGGCACTTCCTGTCGTGGGAATCCCTGGAAATGTTATGAAGAAGAACAGTGTGTCCTTCTAGTTGCAGAATTTGAGAATGGTAAGTCTTGTAGCTCCAATTCCTCTATGGGACTTGAGCTGGGAACATGTCAAGTCTTGGTTCATAAATTCTGGGTTAACACAGAAGGACCAGGGGAGTAGTGGAACAAAGGGGATAAAGGTCATAATGTCTTTAAATAAAGAGGCTGTTCATGTAGCCTTGAGCTTGTTGCTATTTTTGCCTTCTTAGACCAGAGCTGTTTATCCTGGGCTACGCTTCCCTCGAACTCTATTCTCCTGTGGCTTGTAATCCAGTCACGTTTGTCTAAGCGCATCACACCCCTCCTCACATTTACTTCTTTACCAGGTTGCATCATTCTGTAGGTGAGGGTTGGTGCAACTTTTATTTCCTTTTATATCTACATTTTTCTTCTCTACTTGTCACTAAGAGGTGTTGGCTTTTGGTAGCTTGGATCACCTGGCGGAAAGAGTCAAATTGGGTTTTAAAGTCCAACCAATTGTCCTTTTCTACAAAAGCAATTTGATACTAACCATTGTAAAACATACATATCTAACATTTGCCCAAAGAGTTAAAGGTTATTAAATATACTAGTTAAGGTGAGTTAATTGGTGTTAATAACACCAGCAATGTCCTGGGTGGGTGCTGGCTGTGCGAGTGGCCTTCCTGTGTCCTCCCAGCCATGGCTCTTCCTTTTTCACCTGTTCTCCTTTCCCTTGGGTGGACATCTTAAGTCCAGGCACTTCAGTGAGTATCCAGATGGCATCAATATCTGACGTACAGCAATTACGCAGGAAACAAATGGGGCAAACCAGCACTTCCTCCATGCCTCCCCTCTTTCTTAGCGATTCAGGTTGTGTTAGAGGGACATTAGAGGCCATCAGTAGTTCTCAAATCTTGTGATCTCAGGCCCTCTGTTAAGACTCTATGTCTTAAAAATTATTGAGGGCCCCAAAGAACTTCTGTTTATGTGGACTCCATCTGTCAGTATACACTGTCTTAGAAATTAAAGCTAAGAAGATTTAGAAACCTTAACTAGTTAAAGAGTTAAAGAACAACCTCCAAAGCCTATGGCTCAATACAATAGATGTTTATTTCTTGCTGGAGCAGTTAATTGCAGAGTCCAGGCCATAGTTTCCTTCTGTCCCGTAGCTCTGGCCCCCACTCCCCAGGTCTTGGCAGCTCTGTGCTGTATCCTTTGCCAGCAGTAGGATAGAGAGGTAGTGGAGGAAGGCAGGTGGGTTTCTGTGGGTTGGGCTTGGATGTGAATGCATCACTTCCTCCCACAGTTCACTGGTTAGGACCCAGTAAGACAGTCATCTTGGCTGTAAGGGAGCCTGACATAGTCAGGTAGTATGACCCCGAAGGAAAGAAAGAGGCATGAAGCTAAAATGAACAACAAGCCAGTCTCTGCCAAAATATGACTCCAAATAATAAGAGTTTAAGAGCACTAATGTCCAGGTACAGTTTCATTTAAATATTTGTTAAGTGTCAATTCTAGCATCATAAATCAGTGTTTAACTGTAATTATGGATTTTTCAGCGGTGTCAAAAACCGCTTATACTGAACCTCTTTTTTTTTGTTTTTTTTGTTTTTTGAGATGAGGTCTTGCTCTGTCACCCAGGCTGGAGTGCGGTGGTGCGATCCGAGCTCACTGCAACCTCAGTCTCCTGGGTTCAAGCGATTCTCCTGCGTTCAAGCGATTCTCCTGCCTCCGCTTCCTGGGTAGCTGGGATTATAGACATGTGCCACCATACCCGACTGCCTTTTGTATTTTTAATACAGACGGGGTTTCGCCATGTTGGCCAGGCTGGTCTCAAACACCTGACCTCAGGTGATCTGCCTGCCTTGGTCTCCCAAGGTGCTGGGATTACAGGAGTGAGCCACAGCGCCCAGCCCTGAACGTCTTTTTACTATTTTTTTAAAATACACTTTATTTTTCAGAGTAGTTTTAGATTCACAGCAAAATTGGGCGGAAGTGATAGAAATTTCCCATCTACCTGACATGCATAACCTCCCCAGCTGCCAACATCCCCACCAGAGCATAACCTCCCCGCTGCCAACATCCCCACCAGAGCATAACCTCCCCGCTGCCAACATCCCCACCAGAGCATAACCTCCCCTGCTGCCAACATCCCACCAGAGCATAATCTCCCCTGCTGCCAACATCCCCACCAGAGCATAACCTCCCTGCTGCCAACATCCCACCAGAGCATAACCTCCCCGCTGCCAACATCCTCACCAGAGCATAACCTCCCCACTGCCAACATCCCCACCAGAGCATAACCTCCCCGCTGCCAACATCCTCACCAGAGCATAACCTCCTTGCTGCCATCATACCCACAGAGCATAACCTCCCCGCTGCCAACATCCCACCAGAGCATAATCTCCCCGCTGCCAACATCCCCACCAGAGCATAACCTCCCCGCTGCCAACATCCCCACCAGAGCATAACCTCCTTGCTGCCATCATACCCACAGAGCATAACCTCCCCGCTGCCAACATCCCACCAGAGCATAACCTCCCCGCTGCCAACATCCCCACCAGAGCATAACCTCCCCGCTGCCAACATCCCCACCAGAGCATAACCTCCCCGCTGCCAACATCCCCACCAGAGCATAACCTCCCCGCTGCCAACATCCCCACCAGAGCATAACCTCCCTGCTGCCAACATCCCACCAGAGCATAATCTCCCCTGCTGCCAACATCCCCACCAGAGCATAACCTCCCTGCTGCCAACATCCCACCAGAGCATAACCTCCCCGCTGCCAACATCCTCACCAGAGCATAACCTCCTTGCTGCCATCATACCCACAGAGCATAACCTCCTCGCTGCCAACATCCCCACCAGAGCATAACCTCCTCACTGCCAACATCCCACCAGAGCATAATCTCTCTGCTGCCATCATACCCACCAGAGCATAACCTCCCCGCTGCCAACATCCCCACCAGAGCATAATCTCTCTGCTGCCATCATACCCACCAGAGCATAACCTCCCCACTGCCAACATCCTACCAGAGCATAATCTCCCCGCTGCCAACATCCTCACCAGAGAGGTACATTTGTTCTAAGCAATGAGGCTGCATTGATACAGCATCATCCAAAGTTGACAGCTTACATTAGGGCTCCCCTTGGTGTTGTATATTCCGTGAGTTTGGACAAATTATAATGATATACGTCCACCACTGTAGTAGCACCATATAGAGCATTTCCACTGCCTTCAGATTCCTCTGTGCTCTACCTACTCACCCCTCCCTGCCCTCTAAGCTCTGACAACCACTGGTCTTTGTTATTGCCTCCGGAGTTTTGCCTTTTCCACGCTATCCTATAGTTGAAATCATACAGTATGTAGCCTTTTCCAAACGGCTTCTTTCCTTAGTAATATCCATTTAAAGCGCCTTTCACTTTTAACATTTCTGGGATGTCTAAACTGCTGTGATTTTTAATTCTAAAGCTGTGTCCTAAGGCAACATGACATCAGAAAGATTTTTCTCTGTCTACTTATCTTGTCCCCAGGTCTGATAAAAGGGATCGATTTTCTTCTTTCTCATAGGACTTGACTTACGCTGAAAGCCAGACAGATCAAAGCTATCATAAATGTAGGGGTATTTTTGTTTCTTTTTGTTCAAGGTCACTTTTTTTTTTTTTTTTTTTTGAGACGGAGTCTCGCTCTGTCGCCCAGGCTGGAGTGCAGTGGCCGGATCTCAGCTCACTGCAAGCTCCGCCTCCTGGGTTCACGCCATTCTCCTGCCTCAGCCTCCCGAGTAGCTGGGACTACAGGCGCCGCCACCTCGCCCGGCTAGATTTTTTTTGTATTTTTTAGTAGAGACGGGGTTTCACCGTGTTAGCCAGGATGGTCTCGATCTCCTGACCTCGTGATCCACCCGTCTCGGCCTCCCAAAGTGCTGGGATTACAGGCTTGAGCCACCGCGCCTGGCCAAGATCACTTTTTTAAATACAGTAGAAATATTCCATGAAACACACCTCTTTAACTCACTCTAACTCAGTCTTCAGCACCGGCCAGGTGCGGTGGCTCATGCCTGTAATCCCAGCTCTTTGAGAGGCCAAGGCAGGCTGATCACTTGAGGTCAGGAGTTCAAGATCAGCCTGGCCAACATAGTGAAACCCCATCTCCACTAGAAATACAAAAATTAGCCTGGTGTGGTGGCATGCACCTGTAGTCCCAACTACTCTGGAGGCTGAGGCAGGAGAACCGCTTGCACCTGGGGGATGGAGCCTTCAGTGAGCCAAGATTGCACCACTGCACTCCAGCCTGGACGACAGAGCGAGACTCCATCTCAAAACAAAAAACGTCAGCACTGATGCTTGCTATAAAACAGCATTTGGAGGTTTCCCACTCCTTTTCCAAGCAAGTTTAGAATCAGCCATTGTTGTTGCTGCTGTTCGAGACAGGGTCTTGCTCTGTCGTCCAGGTTAGAATGCAGGGGTGTGATCGCTGGCTCACTGCCACCTCAAACTCCTGGCTCAAGTCAATCTCCCATCTCAGCCTCCCCAGTAGTGGACTGCAGGCACGTGCCACCACCCCTGGATAACTTTTTAATTTTTTGTAGAGACAATGTTTCCCAGTCTGGTCTCAAACTCCTGGCTTCAAGTAATCCTCTCACCTCAGCCTCCCAAAGTGCTAAGATTACAGGCGTGAGCCACCATGCCTAGTCCTAGAGCCGGCCTTGAACTCAAATTGCAGCCCTGCCTCTGACAAGTGGTGAGTGGAGTCACTTCGCCTCCGTGAGTCCCTTGGCCTCTGTGAGGTGCCTGCCTCCAGGGCTGTGTGAATTGCAGCTGACAGAGCAATCGGGGCACACAGTACGTGCTCAATAACCGGTGGCTGCTATCATAACTACGTCTTCTGTACAAGCGCCCTAGGCCTTTTTCTGGTACCTGAATCTCAAAACATGATTAAACATAGCAGAACCCCAATTTACGGCAGAGACAAGACGTGGTCTCTTACATCCCTCCTGGTGGTCCTTCCTTCTTCTCGGGGAAAACTCGGGCAGGGAGGACTCAGGTCCAGAGACGAGCGAGGACAGAAAACAAAGCCTGGAAGGGGAGGGGGAGCCCAAGGTACTGACCCCTTCCTGAACTGAGAACAGAGGAGCCCAAGGTACTGACCCCTTCCTGAACTGAGAACAGAGAACTGCCTTTGGAACCTGATCCTGATTTCCTCACCTTCCAGCTACACAGGAACACAGGAGATGTGAGTCCCAGGTCCAGCTCTGACCTTCACTGTTTAGCCTGGGCTGGCCACTCGCCTCCAGGAGTCTGCTTCCTCCAGGGTCAGGTGGGGGTGGGAGTCTAGGCCTCTGACCTCCAGGGTCTCTCTGCTATTGCCACATGGTGTTCTTGACTCTGAACATGCAGGCTCCTTCCTGCCTGGGTTTCAGGAGCACACCAGCTCTTGCCGGTCACCGGGCCAGCACGCTGCAGGTGACAAACTGAGAGCAGGCGTGGGTGGAAGGACAAAGGACTGAGTGGCGTCCCTCCTGTCTCCTTTGCATTCACAGACACTGAGTCTAACAGTCTCGTGGTGAAAGGCTGTTCCAATGTCAGTACGCCACCTGTCAGTTCCTGTCTGGAGAAAATAAGACTTTTGGAGGAGTCATCTTTCGAAAGTTTGAGTGTGCAAATGTAAACAGCTTGACCCCCATGTCTACACCGACCACTTCCCACAACATGGGCTTCAAAGCTTCCCTCAGCCTCTTGGCCTTTGCCAGCCTCCTTCTGCTGGGACTGCGGCCCTGAGGTCCTGGGGCTGCACTTTGCCCAGCACCCCATTTCTGCTGCTCTGAGGTCCAGAGCACCCCATGGGGTGCTGACACCCTCTTTCCCCGCCCTGCCCCATTTAACTGCCCAGTAAGTGGGAGTCACAGGTCTCCAGGTAATGCCGACAGCTGCCTTGTTCTCCATTACTAAAGCGCTGGTTCATTCACTGCCCAAATCTGTCCTGATGCATTCTGGGCTGGGCCTCATTTGAGCCGTTATCCAGCACCACCTCCCACTCCTGGGCTGCAGGTGGGGTCCTTGCCTTTGAAACTGTGCACGTTTGTTTCTGGGATCTGATGACATCCCTGCTCATCTTGCTTCTGGGAAGCCAACCCCTTGACCTTGCAGCCCTGCACCTCTGGGGATGGACATGCCACCATCCGCACTGTCACACACAAGGAGCTCCCCTGCCTACCTTATAAGGCCTGTGTTGACCCCAGTACAGAAGCTCCTTCAGTATTGGCCAATATATGGCTCTTCCACAGTTGTCCTGACTGTGGTCAGAGGTCCACAGCGAGTGAAGAAAACAGCATCACCTCAGGGTCCTATCACGATGGGGGCCCAAGGAGGGTTGGAGGGGCTGCTGAAGACCAGCATGCTCCTACTGACTAGCCTTCCCAGGCAGGGGCATGAGTAAGTCACTGGGAAGGCTGCCATGCCAGGCTCCATTCCTGGCTGAGGAAGTTTTCTGCAGCCTTGTGCAGAATGGAATGTGGCCACAGAGCCCCAGTCCGGCCCCTCTGAGAGCTTGTAATCAAACACAGAGTTACTAACTCCATATCAAACGCCAAGGGAGCAAGAAAACCATTCAATCAAATATGCCCAGAGGTCCAGGTCTAGTAAATAAGGTGGGCCTTGAGCTGAGCTTGGAAAAATGGGGTTTGCGGTAATAAATATTTTTTTGTAAACTGATGTGGGTCAACATTAGCCAGGATTGCTGGCAATGCACCGTGGACAAAGCCACCATAAAGGTCCTCGGATGGCAACTCATCACCACATGTACTCTTACTGATTTCAGCTTGTGATTTTGAAATGGAATTTTAGACTTACTGAAAACTTGCAAAAATTAGTACACAGAATTCCACTATCTCCTTCATGCAGCTTCTCCTCACGTTCACGTTAGATAATCACAGTACAGTTACTGAAAGCAGGAAATGTTCCCAGAAACAATATTGCTCACGAACAGAACTCATTTGCATTTCACCAGTTTATATGGATGTCTTTTTTTCCTGATCCAGGATCCAATTCTTTGCATTTAATTGTCATGTCCCCTCAGTCTCCTTCAAATGGCGGCAGTTCTGGCATCTACCAAGACCTCGATAATTAAGAAGATTATTGGCCATTTTGTAGAATGTTTCCCAATCTGAGCTCGTCTGAAGTTTTCTTGTGATCAGATTGAGGTTATGCATTTTTGGCAAGAAAACCATGGCAATGATATGCCCGTCTCAGTGCATTTTATCAGGAGATACGTGATGTCAACGAGTCATATTACTGGTGATGTTAACCTTGGTTAAGGTTAATATCTTTCAGGTTTCTCCATTGTAAAGTTGCTATTACTTCTTAATATAATAGGCTAGGTTGTGCTGCTATAACAAGTATACCTTAGTAAAAAAAAAAAAATCACACAATGGGAGTTTATTTCTCAGCAACTTAAACTCCATATAGATGCTCCTGGTTGGACATCTGTCCAGGGTTGCTCTTCTCCAGGAGTAAGGAAGGCATCATGCTTCTTTGTTCCCACAGTTCCACCATCCCCCATGACCCATTGGACTCTCAGTTAAGTGCTCTGTCTGTAGCCAGCTGATAAGTACAAAGAGAGAGTGCCTGGAGGGCTGTGCAGAATGGCCCAGGGGCCAGGGCTGGCAGTGACATCCATCACTTATGCTCGTAAATCCAGCCACAGGACCTTGAGCAAGAGACTTTTCCTCTCTGGGCCTTAGTTTCCCCAAGTGTATAATGGGGATAGTGATAAGGTCTGCTACATGGGGTTGTGAGGTCTGTCAACATAGTTCTCCCTGTGAAGCTTAGCACAGAGCTTGGCAAGGAGTAAATGTTAACAGTAGAAGATTGCAGTCTGGAAGGTGCTCCCTAAAGACAGTGGGAAGAGGGGCCACAAGAAATGCTGATGTAGAAGGAACTGCCCCTGCTCAGCTCCCTCTGACGATGCCAACCTCACTAAGGTTACAGCTGCTTCTGTCTCAGTCTCAGAATCTTGTATACACTTTACTCACCCTTCCTAGGCCCTCCGTGGCTGCTGACACCATGGCCTCACAGACAGCAACGGGGGCTTCTCTGCCTCCCATCTGCATTGTCTGAACTACCAGCTAGCCCATTCTTAATGTCTTCTGGAAGCCCCATTGCTCCATGTTGATGTGAGGAAGCAGCGACATGTTTGGGGAACTGCAAAGGGTCACATGGGAGCCTGCATGAAGGGCAAGCAGGAACAGAGCCCAGGAGGTCTCCACAGCATTGTAGATGACTCTGGCTTTAAATTGAAGGCCATGGGGAGTCAATGTATAGTTAAGTGAGATTGGAAGAGTGGGATTGGGTTTCCATTCTGGGAAGCTTACCTAGACTGCAGGCTGAAGGTGGAAAGAGAGCAGAAAGACAGAGCAGCAAAGTTAAACAGAAATAGTGGGTACTGCCCAGGGGCAGATGCTTTTCATCCTGTTAATGGAGTATAAACTAGTACCCTAATGTACTTCTATTTGCATTACTGGCTCCCACCTCCTTACCCAGAGCAGGGAATTGAGCAGAGTGCCACTCCTGCCTGTGTGTCTACCTTTTTATCCTCCTGGCTGTTCATGCTTAACTCTAGACTCTTGTCCTCTGGCCCCTGAGCCAGGTCTTGTACTTTGCACCTAAGCTAAAGCCCCTTACTGGTAACTTTTCCTTAGGCCCAGCCTGGGCTCTAGGATAAGCCCCCATGTCTGAGAAACTTCACAGAATTCTACACACTGTATGGTTGGACTAATGACAATGGCCTTATCTTTCCACAGTACTTTGTAATTAGTAAAGTTCTTTTGCCCATGTTGGTTTATTTTATTTAGAATGAAATTGTATGCAGAATTACATTTTAGGCAGGATTTACATACAATAAAATGTATGTGTGCAGTCTAATGAGCATCAGCAAACCAACAAACGTGCCCTTGTAACTACCCCCCACCCCAGTGAAGACATGAAAGCCTCTCCGATAGTTCCCCTGGGTCACTATGCAGTTCACTGCATGCTAGCCCCAGGCATCTCCACTCTCCCCTCCTGGAAGTGACGGGCAACACCCTGCTCACAACCCAGTGAGTTGAGCATTCACTCAGCAACACCTGGACTCAAGACAACAGGCAGAAGAGTCCCTAGGGGTCAGCTTTTCCCAGCAACAACTCTGCCTTATGGAAGGGGTTAGGATAAGGTACTGTTTCCATCAGACCCCCAAGCCCTTTTGACCCCTTCTCACTGCCTCATCCAGGAAGACAAAAGAAGGATGTGGGGTTCCTTTCTTTGTGCTCAAGACTGGGTTTAGCACATCTGAGCTAAAAGTTTCTTGAACTAAATCTCCAAATAACCTTTAATCTGAAGTATAAATTGAACCAAAGTAAAAACCATTTATCACTATGTGTCTTCAATGTACATTTTCAATGTATACATAATAATTGCACATATATTTATGGGATACATGTGATATTTTGATACATGCATAGAATACATAATGATCAAATCAAGATAACTGGGATATTCATCACCTCAGACTTGTATCAATTTTTTTTGTATTGGGAACATCACAAATCTTCCTCTTTAGCTATTGTGAAATACAAAAACGATAGCCTACTGTGCTATTGAACACAAGAACTTAGTCCTTCTATTGAAATGTATTTTTGTTACCCATTAATTAACCTCTCTTTATCCCTACCTCCCCCCTGCCTCAACCAATCTCTGTTAACCACCATTCTACTCTTTCTATCCATGAGATAAACTTCGTTAGTTCCCACATGAGTGAAAACATGCAATAGTTGTCTTTTTGTGCCTGGCTTATTTCACGTCACATACATTCATCGTCTTTTCATGATAAACCCTTGACAAACGGGGCATGGAAGGAACACGCCTCAAAACAATCAAGGCAATGCATGACAAATCCACAGCTAACCTCCAACTAACATCCAGCCTTTCCTTTAAGATCTGGTACAAGGCAAGGATGTTCACTGTCACCACTTTTATTCAATGCAGTTCTGAAAGTTCTAGCCCAAGCAATTAGACGAGAGAAAGAAACAAAGGACATTCAAAATAGAAAAAAAATAAGTCAGGTGGGCGCGGCGGCTCACGCCTGTAATCCCAGCACTTTGGGAGGCTGAGGTGGGCGGATCACGAGATCAGGAGATTGGGACCATCCTGGCTAACATGGTGAAACCCTGTCTCTACTAAAAAACAGAAAAAAATTAGCCGGGCGTGGTGGCGGGCACCTGTAGTCCCAGCTACTTGGGAGGCTGAGGCAGGAGAATGGCCTGAACCCGGGAGGCAGAGCTTGCAGTGAGCCGAGATGGCGCCACTGCGCTCCAGCCTGGATGAGAGATGGAGACTCCATCTCGAGAAAAAAAAAAAAAAGTCAAATTGTCCTTGTTTGCAGATGGCATGATCTTATAGTTAGAAAAACCTTAAGATCACGCCAAAAACTGTTAGAATTGCTAAATGAACTCAGTAAACTTGGAGGATACAAAGTCAACATGCAAAATCAGTAGCATTTCCATTTGCTAACTGAACAATCTGAAAAAAATCAAGAAAGCAGTTTAATTTATAACAGCTACAAAAACAAAATAAAATCAACAACAACAAGAAAAAAACACCTAGGGAAGAATTTAACCAAAGAGTTGAAAGAGCTCTACAATGAAAACTATACAACACTAATGAAAGAAATTAAAGAGGACACAGAAAAAAAATGGAAAGGTATCCCGTGTTCATAGACTGGAATAATTAATATTGTTAAAGTGTCTGTATTACTCAAAGCAATCTACAGATTCAATGCAATCCTTATCAAAATATCAATGACATTCTTCACAGATATAGAAAAAGCAATTAAATTCATATGAAACCACAAAAGACCCTATATAGCCAAAGCAATCCTGAGAAAAAAGAACAAATCTGGAGTCATCACACCACCTCACTTCAAAAGATACTATAAAGCTGTAGTAACCCAAACAGCATAGTGCTGGCACACAAACAGACAAATAGACCAATGGAATAGAATAGAGAATGCAGAAATAAATCTTCAACGTACATATTGAACTCAACAAGTGAACCTAGAAATGTTTTGCCGAGTCCTTAAGCACCCAAATCTGGCTTTAGATCTGAGAACAAGAGTGAGGAGGGTTCAGAGAAGGGAGGTCGCAGGCAAAATGGGCAGTAGACTTAGGGCAGGGTTGCTCTTAAACTTGAGAAAGCAGCTACTTGTGGCAAGTGATTCTGGGGCTTCTGGTTTCGCTCCAACCAGCCAAGCTACAGAGGAAAGTGAGGCTTCAAGAAATACAGTGCCAGCAAATCGTACTGGATGATCACCAGAGCAGGTTTTGAATGAGGATGCGTCAGGACTCTTTCAGACTCTTGCACATTAACCCTGAAACAGGAGGTGGGTCTCCTACTGCCAGCCCCAGCAGCAGAAGTTACAAGCACACAATAATAGTGCTGGCGGGCTTTCGCCAACACAAAGAAATTGGGACCCCCTGCCACCCACACTTTCTGCAAGGACTGTCAGTCTCAAATTCCAGCCATTCTCTTGGCCCTTGAAGAGCCATCTATTTCCCATTAACTAGTCCTCAGTGGGAGTCACACTCTAATCACTGTTAGCTGACATCTTACGGGGATAGTTGCTGCCAAGAGGGAGGGCTCTTAAGGAAGCTAAACCAGAAGGTAGGAGGGAAAACCAGGAAGAGTTCATAAAGGTGAAGGCTAGGGAGCATGAATCAGGGAATTTAGAGTCCCTAAGATACACTGACAAACTCCCCTAGACATGAGCACAGGCCCCACCCAACTATGTGTGACTTGGAGTCAACCCAGTATTATTACCTACAATGATGGTATCAGCTGCGATGGTAGTAGAAGTCAATACTCCCTTTGAGTAATGGGCTTTGTGCCATATTTTATTTCCATGACAACCCATGGAGGTAGGTATCACATGTCCCTGTTGTTCAGATGAGCAAACTGAGCCTGGCAGAGGTCAGTGCCTTGTCCAAGGTCACACAGCCAGGGAGGTAGGTCCTGGGATTTCACACAATTCTCCCTGACCACAGAACCCCAGGGAAAGACCTGAGTGAGTGGTTGCAGCTCTGTGCTGGCAGCTAGGTGGCCTGGGTGAGTCTGCTTCCTTCTGTCTCCGGTTCCTTACAGATCTGTGAAATGGTGATTTCAGGACCCCTCAGGTTCCTCTCAGCTTCTGTTCCTTTAGAACCTTTTAGCCACAGTGAGGACTTAGGCTTGGATATCATCCTCTATGGGCTTCCAGTTGGGCAGGAGGGGACAACACAAAATTGAGAACTCGTTTTCAGGTGAACACAGTGGCCTAGGGGCCCAGAGACAGCCATACTTCCTCCTCAGTGGAGGGGCAGAGTTGGGGTTTGAGCCAAATATGAGTGACCATGGCCCATGACACAGCCCTCAGGAGGTCCTGAGAAATGTGCCCAAGGTGGTTAGGGCACAGCATGATTTTACATGTTTATGGGAGACATGAGACATCAATCAAACACATTTAAAAGGTACCTTGGTTTGGTTCAGAAAGGCGGGACAACTCACAGTGGGGGTTTCCAGGCTACAGGTAAATTTAAACATTTTCTGGTTGACAGTTTGTTGAGTGTGACTAAAGGCCTGGGATCAATAGGAAGGAATGTCTGGGTTAAGATAAAGGATTGTGGAGATCCAAGTTCCTGTTTGCAGAGGAAACCTTCAGGTAGTAGGCTTCAGAGAGAATAGGATGTAAACTGTTTCTTATCAGACTTAAAGCCTGTGTTGATGTTAATGCCAGAGAGGTATAATGAGACATGTCCAACCCCCACTTCCTGTCATAGCCTAAAATAGTCTCTCAGTTAAATTTTAAAAGAGCCCTGGCTGACCAGAAGTCCATTCAGATGGCTGGGGGGGCCTTAGAATTTTATTTTTGGTTTACAAGGTACTTGTGCACCCCAGGATATTCAGTCTGGTGTTGGCAGAGTGGACTCCCAGCTGTCTTTCTTCCTGCCTCCAGGTCTTCATCTCACTATTTGTCTTTTTTCTTTTGGAATTCAGTGCCTCATTTGTGTTCTCCAACCCCATCTCACTCGCTTTCACTTTTTCTTCCCCTGTGACCATAATATAGCACTAAAGTTTATCTTTTTTATTTCTTACATTGAATCATTTGTATTTTTTTCTCTATAAGCTAAATTAGTCACTTTTTACCTGGATGATTCTAGCTTTTATTTGTTTGCTTGCTTATTCATTCATTCTCCTCCTGAAGTTCAGAGACATTCTTGGCCAATAGAATTCTCCACGCTCCATTTCTACCCCTTTTGGGGCCTGCGCACTTCTGGGAGCTTGGGAACGGCCCAGGCTGAGTTGCGGATGGTGTGTGCGCTATGCCTTAGGGCTCACCTTCTGGCGTGTCTTTCCATCGACACTTTGCGGGGGGCACACTCCCATCACTCGAAGAGCCCTGGGGGACTTGGGCTTCTTCTGGCCTGTCTGTTGTCCAAATCACTCCAGCTGGTCATCTCAGCTTTGTAAAAACAACCAATTAAGAGCGGCCCACCTGAGTAGCAGTAGTCTGCGGTAAATACCCTTATGCAATTTCGCTTTTCTCACTTCACAGTATATTCTGGAAATCTGTTGCTTCTGTTCATGGGGTCTGACATTCTTCTGCAGTGTGTCACAGGAATCCACAGTGTGGCTTTGCCACTGCTCTGTACTGTATGGGCTTTTAGTTTGCTCCAATATCTTGCAATCACAGACAATGTTTCAAGGAATACCCTTGGGCATTTGTATTGTTCTATTGCTGACTGTTATAGGTGGATAGCCGTGAGTGGGGCAGGGGAGGGTTCTCCCTCACCCACTAGAAACATCAGGTGCTGGTTCGACAATGATCAAACTGCCTGTGTAAAAATAGTACTTCCAGAGCCATGGAGAGGAAAATCTCCTGATGATCCACAGCTGTTAAACATTGAAATGTTCATTGAATGAAGGCCCCAGGGAAGAGAAACTTGCTGGGCATGCACATTAAGAAGACAAAAATGTCAAGTATGACATTACTGGTCCACGCCACTGGAAAAGGACAGGAAGCCTCAGAGCGCATGCGTGTAACGCCTAAACACACTGCGCATGCTCAGTTTCAAGGGCCAGGCGAGCACGGGGCGCGGGAAAGCCCGGCCAAAGGGAAGAATGGTCGGATAGAAGCGAGTCTGTAACGTTCTGGGATCGAGGTTAAAGGCCCCCTTTTTTCTCTCTTGGACCCTCAGGCGCCCCCTTGGGTCTTCCAAGGAAATTTTCGTTTCTTTCCTGTTCCGAAGCCTTTTAAAATAAACTTCCACTCCTGCTCTGAAACTTGCCTCAGTCTCTTTTTCTGCTTCACGCGCCTCAGTCAGTTCTTTCTCCTGAGGAAGCAAGAGCTGAAGCTCCTGTGGGCTCCTGTGGATGCCGCGGAGAACTCAGCGTAACTCAGACCTCTGCGACTACTAACACGGAAGGTGTGTCTTCAGAGAAGATTCCTGGAAGTTGGGTTGCTGGGTCATTAGTGCACAAGTAGTTTTGTTACGTTTGCCAAATTCCCCCATGGAAAGATGGTGCTGACCTGTGCACTCCCAACAGCAGTTTATGAGCAGATCTGCCAAAGACGGTTCCATTTCACATTTTAATGTTTGCCGGTCAGACAGGTGGGAAATCACATTTCAAGGGTGTTTTAATTTGCATTTCTTTAATTATGGAGTTTGAACATTTTTCATATATTTGAAGTCCATTAAGATTTTATATACAATATATGTATGTCTTTTATCTGCTTTTCTATTGGATTTATTTTATCTATTTTTCTATTGGACTTCAGTTTTTATGTCCCTCATTTAAAAAAAATTTGATGTAATAGGCATAGAAACAACATTATACTGATAATATGACCAGAAAGGTGTCTCTCACTTGTTTTTATTGTTGTTTTTGCTGATATTTTACATGTTTATGGAGTGCATGTGATATTTTGATACATGCGTACAATGTGTAATGAGCAAGTAAGGATATTTGGGACATTCATCAGCTTGAATATTCTCGCTTCTTTGTTTTGGGAACAAAAAAAAATGCTCAGTCAAGTGAACAAACTCTTTAGCCCATTCTTTGGTTTATTTGATTTTAGGAGGTTTGGTTTGTGGGGACCTTGGGTAAAGAGCATACTCCAGGCCGGGCGCGGTGGCTCAAGCCTGTAATCCCAGCACTTTGGGAGGCCGAGGCGGGCGGATCACGAGGTCAGGAGATCGAGACCATCCTGGCTAACACGGTGAAACCCCGTCTCTACTAAAAATACAAAAACTAGCCGGGCGAGGTGGCGGGCGCCTGTAGTCCCAGCTACTCGGGAGGCTGAGGCAGGAGAATGGCGTAAACCCGGGAGGCGGAGCTTGCAGTGAGCTGAGATCTGGCCATTGCACTCCAGTCCGGGCGACAGAGCGAGACTCCGCCTCAAAAAAAAAAAAAAAAAAAAAAAAAAAAAAAAAAAAGAGCATACTCCAAACTCTTGGTGTTATCCTCCCAATAGTCACAATAATAGTCTCCCTGGTGCACTGTATTCTCTCAAAGGTTTTAAATGCTTGCATGTAGCCATATCTAGAATGTCATATGATCTCTCTTCAATTGGAATGACAAGAGCTGAAAGAAATGTGCAGCGATGAGGGCACCATAACCTATAAATAATGTGCTGAGACTGGAAACCCAAAATGATGGTAACTGAGAGTGAGGCTACGAGAGTGTGACCAAAATGGGGGAATTAAAAAAAAAAAAAATTCTGGGAGGCCGTTGTTTTGGACTAAGCTCATTTACTAAGCCCCAACAGACCAAACCAAACCAAATCAAACTGGAGTTATCTGTGCTAAGATTTTAAGGAAATGCATAGATTCTAGAACAGACCAGGTTTTGTTTTTCTCCTTCAAATCTCTATAACAAACATTCCTGAGAGCATAGGTATCCAACCCCTAAAGTTCCCATTAAATCTTTTAATCGAATTCATTTCTTCTAGCCTAGAGACCATCAAGCTTCAGATGTTCATGCAACAAAGGTTCCAGCCAGTTCCAAGTGAAGATACCACTGCTGGCCATGAAAGAGCTACCCTGCCACCACTAGACAGAGCAGGGCGAGAGTTCCGTGATCCCCATTTACCCTCTCCATTTGCATAGGGCGTACCCGAAGTAACCAGTGCAATCCTCTAGAGGGTATTTAAACTCCTCAAAATTCTGTAACATGGCCCTTGAGCCCCTATGCTTGGGCCACTCCCACACTGTGGAGTGTACTTTCATTTTCAGTAAATTCCTTCATTCCTTCCTTGCTTTGTTTATGTGTTTTGTTCAATTCTTCATTCAAAACACCAAGAACCTGGACACCCTCCGCCTGTGACAGTTGTGTTGATTTGCATTTATCAATTAATAATGTTGAAAACTCTGTCATGTGCTTGTTAGCCGTTTGTATATATTCTTTGGATAAATGTTTATTCAAATCCTTTGCTCCTTTTAAAATTGGTTTATTTGCCTTTTTGTTATTGGCTTGTAAAAATTATTTACGTATTATAGATATTAGACCTTTGTAATATGTAATTTGCAAATATTTTCTCCCATTCAGTGGGTTCCTTTTACTGTCAATAGTATTTTTTTTTTTTTTTTAATTTTTTTATTTTTTTTGAGACGGAGTCTCGCTCTGTCGCCCGGGCTGGAGTGCAGTGACCGGATCTCAGCTCACTGCAAGCTCCGCCTCCCGGGTTCACGCCATTCTCCTGCCTCAGCTTCCCGAGTAGCTGGGACTACAGGCGCCCGCCACGTCGCCCGGCTAGTTTTTTGTATTTTTTAGTAGAGACGGGGTTTCACCGTGTTAGCCAGGATGGTCTCGATCTCCTGACCTCATGATCCGCCCGTCTCGGCCTCCCAAAGTGCTGGGATTACAGGCTTGAGCCACCGCGCCCGGCCCTGTCAATAGTATTTTTTGATGCAAAAAATTTTAAATTTTGATGAAGTCCAATTCTTCAAGGAAATGTTTGTTGTTCCTTGTGCTTTTGGTGTCATATTTAAGAATATGTTAAATCTAAGGTCATAAAAATTTAACCCCATCTTTTCTTTTAAGAGTTTTTGTTTTGTTTGTTTGTTTGAGACGGAGTATCGCTCTGTCACCCAGGCTGGAGTGCAATGGCACTATCTCGGCTCATTGCAACCTCTGCCTCCTGGGTTCAAGCAATTCTCCTGCCTCAGCCTCTTGAGTAGCTGCGATTACAGGCGTGCACCACCACGCCCAGCTAATTTTTGTATTTTCAGTAGAGACAGGGTTTCACCATGTTGGTCAGGCTGGTCTTGAACTACCGACCTCATGATCTGCCCACCTTGGCCTCCCAAAGTGTTGGGATTACAGGCGTGAACCACCACGCCCCTCCAAGTCCCTCCTATTTATCTTTGTATTTATTGCATTTACTTTTGGGTTCTTTGTCATGAAATCTTTGCTTAAGCCAATGTCTAGAATAATTTTTCTGACGTTATTTTCTAGAACTTTTATAGTTTCATATCTTAGATTTAAATCCTTGATCCACCTAGAGTTGATTTTTGCATAAATTGAGAGATAAGGCTCCAGTTTCGTACTTCTAAATGTGGGTTGTCAATTATTCCAGCATCATTTGTTGAATAGGGTGTCCTTTCCCCACTTTAAGTTTTTGTTTGCTTTGTCGTAGATCAGTTGGCTAAAAATATTTGTGTTTATTTCTGGACTCTCTATTCTGTTCCATTGGTCTATGTTCCTATTTTTATACTAGGACCATGCTATTTTGGTCACTGTGGTCTTATGGTTTGAAATTAGGTAATATGATGCCTCCAGATTTTTTTTTTTTCTTAGTCTTGCTTTGGCTATGCAGGCTCTTTTTTGGTTTCATATAAATTTTAGGATTATTTTTTCTAGTTCTGTGAAGAATGATGGTGGTATGGTGGTATTTTGATGGGAACTGCATTGAATTTGTAGATTGTTTTTGTCAGTATGGTCATTTTTACAATATTGATTCTATCCACCCATGAGCATGGGATGTGTTTTCATTTGTTTGTGTCATCTATGATTTCTTTCAGCAATGTTTTATAGTTTTCCTTGTAGAGGTCTTTCACATCTTTGGTTAGGTGTATTCCTAAGTATTTTATTTGATTTTTTTGCAGCTATTATGAAAGGGGTTGAGTTTTTGATTTGATTCTCAGCTTTGTTGCTGTTGGTGTATAGCAGAGCTACTGATTTGTGTACATTAATTTTGTATCCTGAAACTTTATTGAATTCATTTATCAGTTTTGAGCCTTCTTGGAGGAGTCTTTAGGGATTTTTTAGGTAGGCAATTATATCATCAGCAAACAGTGACAGTTTGACTTTTACTGATGTGGATGCCGTTTCTTTCTTTCTCTTGTCTGATTACTCTGGCTAAGACTTTCAGTACTATGTTGAATAGAAGTGGTGAGAGTGGGCATTCTTGTCTTGTTCTAGTTCTCAGAGGGAATTCTTTCAACTCCTCCCCTTTAAGTATTATGTTTGCTGTGGTTTTGTCATAGATGGCTTTTATTACATTGAGGTATGTTTCTTTGATGCTGATTTTTCTGAGGGTTTTAATCACGAAGGGATGCTGGATTTTGTCAAATGCTTTTTCTGCATCGATTGAGATAATCATGTAATTTTTGTTTTTAGTTCTGTTTATGTGGTATATCACATTTATTGGTTTGCATATATTAAACCATCCCTGCATATGAAACCCACTTGATCATGGTGGATTATCTTTTTGATATGTTGTTGGATTTGATTAGCTAGTACTTTATTAAATATTTCTGCATCTATGTTCATTAGGGATATTGGTCTGTAGTTTTCTTTTTTTGCTATGTCCTTTCCTGGTTTGGTATTAGGGCAACACTGGCTTCATAGAATGATTTAGGGAGGATTTCCCAATTTTTCGATATTGTGGAATTGTTTCAATAAGATTGGTATCATTTCTTCTTTGAATGTCTGGTAGAATTCAGCTGTGAATTCATTTGGTCCTGGAGTTTTTTGGTTGGTAATTTTTTTTATTACCATTTTAATCTCACTTTTTGTTATTGGTCTGTTCAGGGTTTTTAATCCTTTCTGATTTAAGCTAGGAGGGTTGTATCTTTCTAGAAATTCATCCATCTCCTGTAGGTTTTCCATTTTATGCATGTAAAGATGTTCACAGTAGCCTTGAATGATCTTTTGTATTTCTGTAGTGTTGGTTGTAATATTTCCCATTTCACTTCTAATTGAGCTTATTTGAGTCTTCTTTCTTCTTTTCTTGGTTAATCTTGCTAAAGGTCTATCAATTTTATTCATCTTTTCAAAGAACCAGTTTTTTGTGTTATTTATCTCTCGTATTTCTTTTTGTTTGTTTCAATTTCATTTAGTTCTGCCCTGATCATTGTTATTTCCTTTCTTCTGCTGGGTTTGGATTTGGTTTGTTCTTGTTTCTCTAGTTCTTTGAGGTGTGACTTTAGATGGTCTATTTATGCTCTTTCAGGCTTTTTGATGTAGGTATTTAAGGCTATGAACTATCCCCTTAGGAGTGCCTTAGCTGTATCCCAGAAGTTTTGATAGGTTGTGTCACTATTATCATTCCATTCAAATAATTTTTAAATTTCCCTCTTGATTTCATTGTTGACCCAGTGATCATTCAGGAGCAGGTTATTTAATTTTCACGTATTCGTGTGGTTTTGAAAGTTCCTTTTGGAGTGTATTTTTGTTTTATTCCACTGTGGTTTGACAGGGTACTTTATATAATTTCAATTTTCTTAAATTTATTGAGACTTGTTTTATGGCCTATCATATGGTCTATTTTGGAGAAAGTTCCATGCACTGATGAATAGTATATATATTCTGCAGTTGTTGGGTAGAATGTTCTGCAAATATTTGTTAAGTTCATTTGTTCCAGGGTATAGTTTAAATTCATTGTTTCTTTGCTGAATTTCTGTCTTGATGACTGTGTAGTGCTGTCAGTCGAGTACTAAAGTCCCTCACTATTATTGTGTTGCTTTCCATCTCATTTCTTAGGTCTAGTAGGAAATGTTTTATAAATTTGAGAGTTCCAGGTTTAGGTGCATATATATTTAGAATTGTGATATTTTCCCATTGAACAAGGCCTTTTGTCATTATATAAAGTCCCTCTTGGTCTTTTTTAACTGCTGTTGCTTTAAGGTTTGTTTTGTCTAATATAGGAATAGCTACTCCTGCTCACTTTTGGTGTCCATTTGCATGGAATGTCTTTTTCTAAGTTTATGTAAGTCCTTATGTGTTAGGTGATTCTCTTGAAGATAGCAGAGAGTTGGTTGGTAAATTCTTATCCATTCTGCAATTCTGTATATTTAAAGTGGAACATTTAGGCTATTTACTTTCAACGTTAATTTTGAGATGTGAGGTACTATTCTATTCATTGTGCTATTTGTTGCCTGTATACCTTTGTAGCAAGACGGTTCCTATCATAACTCTGGGTCACAAAGAAAGTAATTTGGTTTATAATGTTTATAATGTTGAAAGAAAGCAGAAAGGTGGGTAAGTAAAAATCCTACTGCCTAAAAGAAAGAAAAAAGAAATGATATTTTTCCTTCTGAGAAATGTTTATTCAGATCCTTTGACCACTTTTAAATCAGACTATTATTATTATTATTGGTGTTATTTGAATTCCTTTTATATTCTGAATATTAGTCCCCTGTAGAACGAGTGGTTTGGAAATATTTTCTTCCATTCTACAGATTGTCTCTTCACTCTGTTGATTGTTTTCTTTGCTGTGCAGAAACTTTTTAGTTTCATACAGGCTATTTGTCTATTTTTGCTTTTGTTGCTTGTGCTTTTGAAGTCTTGCTAATAAAATCATTGCCTAGGCCAATGTCTTCATCTATTTCCCCTATTATTTTTTTCTAGTAGTTTTGGGTCTTACTTTTAAGTCTTTAGTCCATTTTGAGTTAATTTTTGTATATGGTGAGGAGTAGGGGTCTCATTTCATTCTTCTTTATACAGGTATTCAGTTTTCCCAGCACTGCTTATTGAAGAGGCTGTCCTTTCCCCAACGTATATTCTTGGCACCTTTCTTAAAATAAGTTGGCTATAAATGCATAGATTTCTGGATTTTCCATTCTGTTTCATTGACCTTTATGTATCCATTTTTATACAAGTACCCTGTTGTTTTGGTTACTACAGCTTTATAGTATATTTTGAAGTCACATGTGTGATGCCTACAGCTTTGTTCTTTTTACTCAGTATTGCTTTGGCTATTCAAGATCTTTTATGGTTTCATACAAATTTTAAGATTGTGTTTTCGGTTTCTATGAGGAATGCCATTAGTGTTTTTCAATCTGTAGGTTGTTTTGGGTATTGTTCCCAAATTGGAACAATATCAATTCTTCCAATTTAGGAGTGTTGAATCCCTTTTCATTTTGTGTATGTGTGTGTCCTTTTCAATTTCTTTCAGTGCTTTGTAGTTTTCATTGTGGAGATCTTCCACCTCCTGGGTTAAATTTGTTCCTAGGCATTTTATTTCTTTTGTAGTTATTGGAAAAGAGGGTGCTTTCTTGATTTTTTCATCTAGTTAGTTATTGGGTGTATAAAAATGCTACTGATTTTTGTATGTTGATTTTGTATTCAGCAACTTTACTGAATTTATCAGTTCTAAGGGGTTTTTGCAGAGTTCTTTTTATTTATTTATTTATTTTACACACAAGATCACATTATCTGCAAAGAGGGACAATTTGATTTCTTCTTTTCCAATTTGTGTGCCTTTATTTCTTTCTCTTGCCTGATTAGCTAGAACTTTCAGTAGTATGTTGAATAAGAATGGTGAAAGTAGGTATTCTTGTCTTGTTCCAGTTCTTAGAGAAAAAGCTTTTTCCTGTTCAATATGATGTTAGTTGTTGATTTGTCATATATAGACATTGTATTGGGGTGTGTTCCTTCTGTATCATATTTGTTTAGAGGTTTTATCATGAAGAAATGTTGAATTTTATCAGATGTTTTTTCTGTGTCTATTGAGATGATCATATGGATTTTCATTCTGTTGATGTGATATATCACATTTATTGATTTGCATATGTCAATCCATTTCTGTATGACGGATACTAGCCTGTGGTTTTCTTTGAGGGGTGTGTGTGTGTGTGTGTGTGTATGTGTGTGTGTGTGCATGTGTCCTTTTCTGGTTTTGGTATCAGTGTAATGCTGACTTCGTAGAATGAGTTAGTAAAGATTTTTTTTCTCATCAGTTTTTTGAAATAGTTGGAGAAGAACTGCATCAGTTTTTCTTTAAAATTTGGTAGAACTGAACAGTGAAGTCATTCAGTCCTGAGTTCTTTGATGGGATTTCTTTTATAAAAAATAGAGACAGGAGCTTGCTCTGTCATCCAGGCTGCAATGCAGTAGCATGATTGTAGCTCCTGGCAGACTTGAACTTCTGGGCTCAAGCGATCCTCCTACTTCAGCCTTGATCGGAAACTTTTAATTACTGCTTTGGTCTCATTACTTATTGTCAGTCTGTTCTAGCTTTCTGTTTCATCATGGTTCAATTTTGGAAGCTTATATGTGTCCAAAAATCTATCCATTTCTTCTAGGCCTTTCAATTTGTTGGCATGTAGTTGTTCATAATAGTCTCTAATGATCATTTGTAGTTCAGTTGTGGTATCAGTTGTAATGTCTTCTTTTTTGTTTGTTTTTATTTACTTGGTTCTTCTATTTCTTTTCTTTTCTTTTCTTTTCTTTTAAGATGGGTTCTCACTGGTTTTCAGGCGGGAGTGCAGTGGTTCAATCATTTCTCACTGCAGCCTTGAACCCCACCTCAGCCTCCTGAATAGCTGGGACTAGAGGCATGAGCCACCGTGCCTTGCTGATTAAAATTTTTTTTGCAAAGATGGATGTCTCACTTTACTGCCTAAGCTGGTCTTGAAATCCTGGCTTCAAGTAATCCTTTCACTTTGGCCTCCCAAAGTGCTGAGATTACAAGCATGAGCCAACATGCCCAGTCTCTTCTTTCTTAGTTACTCTAGAAAATGGCTTGTTGATTTTGTTTGCTATTTCAAAAAAATTAAACTTTTTATTTTGTTGTATTGTTTGTTTTTGTCTCTATTTTGTTTAGTTCTACTCTGATCCTTATTATTTATTTCCTACTACTCATATTTGGATTGGTTATTCCTTTTCTAGTTCCTTGAGGTGAATTGTTAGATTGTGTAATTGAAATCTTTTTACTTTTTTGATGTTTTTACAGATTCCAAAATTTTTTTTATGTTGATTTCTAGTTTTGTTCCTTTGTGATCTGAGAAGATACTTGATATGGTTTTGATTTTTAAAAAGTGTTGAGTTTTATTTTGTGGCCTAACCTATGGTCTATCCTGGAGAATGTTCTATATGCTGATGAGAAGAATGTGTATTTTGCAGATGTTGGATAAAAAGTTCTGTTAATGTCTGTTATGTCCATTTGGTCTATGGTGTAGTTTAAATCTGATTTTTTTTGTTGACTTTCTGCTTAATTTTTACAGTGATGAAAGTGAAGTGTTGAAGTTGTGAACCCTGAATATCTGGGACAGGTCTCAGTTAATTTAGAAAGTGTATTTTGCCAAAGCTGAGGATGCACACCTATGACACAGCCTCAGGAGGTCCTGACAACATGTGCCCAAGGTGGTCAAGCAGTTTGGTTTTATACATTTTAGGGAGACATGAGACATCATTCAGCATATGTAAGATGAAACATTGGTTTGGTCTGAAAAGGCAGGACAACTCAAATCATGGAGGGAGCCTCCAGGTCATGGGCAGATGAGAGACAAAAGGTTGCATTCTTTTGGGTTTCTGAATAGCCTCTCAAAAGGAGGCAATCAGATATGCATTTATCTCAGTGAGAAGAGGGTGACTTCGAATTGAATGGAAGGCAGGTTTGCCCTAAGCAGTTTCCAGCTTAATGATTTTGCAGCCTCAGGATTTATTTTCCTTTCACATTTAGATTTTATTTTCCTTTCACATTTAGATTTATTTTTTCACATTTAGATTTATTTTCCTTTCACATTTACATTTATTTTCCTTTCACATTTTCTTCCTTTTATTTCTCAAAATCTTTTGTAGAAAGCACATTAGAAGAGAATGGTCTTTGTCCTCAGGTTTTGTCTGATCTCTCATGGCTAGGATGGTTTATTCTTAGATGGGTAGGTCCTGAGTTATTAGGAAAATTCATTTTTGGCAGATTGTGAAGTCTCATGTTCTATGAAGGGAAAATAGGGAGAGAAAGGGAGAAAAACAACAACAAAAGAACAATCATGGAAAATTGATATAGACCATATTACTCTGAAGTCTATATGTTAGTCTGCAGGTATGAAAGTGGGTTATGTATGCAAATAGGTCACTGTTATTTTCTTCTAAAGTTTAACTTGTCTAGCTTCAGTTCACAGGGCTTTATGAAAGTACAGCTTAGTTTTCAGTGACTCTAAATTAGGAAAAATGGGGGAAAAAGAAGAAAAAAATTGAAAGCATTTTGAAGACTTATAGCCCAGAAACATTAGAATTCAGTCTTAATTGTAGAAAATAATAAAAATGGAAAAACATTAGGCAAGACTAGACTCTAACAACAGTTGTACTATAGTTTTTGAAATATAATTTTTCTCTCTCCGGTTTCCCACTTTTACTAAAGACAAATCATGGTAGGATTAATTTGCTTTATTATACTTGGCCTAATTATTTGTATAAAGTGCAGCAAGAATATTTTTTTTTTTTTTTACACAGGCTTTTAAGTTGGCTTTGATGGAACTTTGTTCCGTAAAAGGAGTCTCAAATAAGACTTTTTTAAAGCCAAGCCCAGCCGTGGGTTTGTAGCATCAAGTACCTATGAGTTGGGTGAATTCTTTTACTCTTGAGATTCCAAGATAAACTTGGGGCTCCTGGGCCTGTCAGAAAGTGACATGCTTTATTTACCACAGGTCAGGAATCCTGTACAGGGACTGTGTAGACAAGGTAAGAGGCCAGTTTTCCCAAGTAGCTTTTATTGGCTCCATAAGTCAAGTTTGATTCCTTAAAGGAAAGCACACCATTCCAGCCAAAGCCTTCATAAAATAACCAGTTTCCGTTATTGTGTCCTGTTATAAATAAAAACAGATTCGTATGCACTTATGCAAATAACTGTATTGACATGAGTTAAAGATACTCAAAAATAGTTTCCAAATTCTGGATAAATCAGGTAAAGAGAAACAAATATATTCTAAATTTTGTTCATAGGAGTATACTAAATTGTTAAAAGCTGTCAGTAGCTCAAAAGAAAAGTTTCTTTGCCACTGAAAAAATAAAAAAAAGAATGAGCAACATTTTAAGCACAAGTCAAAAAGATTACTTTAGTCTTCTATTAGTTCACCTCATGTAGTTAATTCCTGTTCTGCTTGACAGTCATGAACATTTCAGTTCTCCATAAGTCCTAAATGTTTTTCTTCTATTCTGATGTCACAATCTCCAAAGTTATCAGAAACTTGTATGCAAGAGCACCTGTTAGAATTTTATAGCTGATTTTAAAACCACTTTTTAAAGTGGACAAAAACAAGACAATTGTCCATGGATGACAAAACGTTTTAGGGCAGCCATAGTCAAAGACACAATAGACAAGGTAAGTTGTTACCTTTGTGGCACGTGATAATTTAACATAACAATTATAATTATTACTAATAATGTACACTAATTCATATCAGAATTACAGGAGTTTTCCGTAATTTTGGAATACACACCAGTAACATATTTATACAAATGTAGGTCAAAGAAATTTAAATACCATTTTATATTTGACAATGTTTCCTATATTTTATTTATATATATAATGCTTATATATAATATATATAATGCTTATAGTTTATTCCAAATATGTCAAATTTTGTCATTTTTAAACTTTAGGGAACCTAACATCTTAAAGGATTAAGTCAGAAAAAGACATAATTTATATGTTGATTTTGGAAAGTTTGTCCAATATCAAAAATTTAAAACACTTGATATTAAAGGTCATTGTAAAATAAGTCATTCATTTGACCAAAGTGATAACTCAAGGATTTTAAAAAAAGGTGAAAATCTTTATTCTTTGAGAGAGGAGACTCAATTTCCCAAATAGTAAGCCCTAATAAAAATAGCATTAAGCCAATTAAATTTGTTTCTTAAAATTTTATAAACAATCTATAAAATTTTAGTCTTGATCATAAGATATAACTTCCATAAGTCTTTTATAACATTTATAACCTTTATTAAAGAGTCAGTTAATGCTTCAGGAAAACTTTGTTAATCTGACACAGGGGGCCACATGCCAGTCTTGCATCAGTGTGACTTTGACATTAAGGATTAATTTATAGAAAAACTGAACTTGTTATATCTTTCAAATCACCACTTACAATCTCATATGCCCATCTCTTCCATGATAGCCCCTGGGCCTTAAGGAGCTGAATAGCTTTAATTTCTGGCCTTGTGTCTCTGGATTGCAGTTTATTTTGATTGGCTTCTTTTACCAGGCCTGAAGATGAGTCTTTAACTGCTGTCAGTGTTTAAGATTTAGCAGAACTTGGTGTCCTTTTTAGACCCAGGAGTCAAAGCCCTGTAACTCAATGTCACAATGACTCTAAAAGCCCATACAGAAAGACTCACAAATGTAATAACCTTAAATTAAAAAAAATTATTTTAATTTCAGTTTTTCCAAGCAAACAAAAAAAAAAATAATAATAATGGCATAGGAATTGTTTTGATAAACCCTAAAATCTGTTATGACAATTACCAAGAGGCAAAAGAAAAGACCTGCACTGCATACAATATTATGTTGGAAGAAAACATTTCCTTTAGACCTTTAGGAAAACATTGTTATCATCAGGCCGCAACAAACAGAACTTGAGGAAAAGAACTTATATAAGTTAAAAAATGAGCTGGAGAGCATTACTATTTCTCACTTTTAAAGGGTGAGAAATAGTAATAGTATTCCCTTTAAAAGTGAGAAATAGTAATAGTATTTCAAAGCAAAATAAACTTTAGATCTTAACCAAATTTTGGGAGATCAGGTATTCTCTATGAAGCAGTATTGTTTGTCTGGGGTAATACCTGAGGTTTGTTGCCTGACACCAAGGAAATCAAGGACACGAACACACCAGAGTGAAGTTAAGTGTAGAAGTTCAATAGGCTAGAGAAAGAAAAAAACAGAGAGATAAGGGGTTCCAAGTGGGTCTTCTGGTTTCATGATGAAATGCACGTGGTTTTAAGGATTAGCTTGAGAAGGCATAGTGTGATTTACACAGGGGGATGAGAGATTGGTAGGAGCAGGTGTGCCATTTACATAGTACACAAAGAAGCTGGTTGCCCCATCCTAATCTTTTATTGTGCAGATGGGTCCTCTACCTGGCAGGCACCATGTTGTCTGTTCCTTTACTGTACATGTGGTTGACAAAGAAAAGGGAAGATGGAGCCTCCATGTTGAACATGCCTGGCCCCCAGGTAGCCTTTTCCTATTGGTACAACTGCCAGCATTCACCCATGCAAGCTTCTAGCTTGCTTTTCTATGTCTGCAGCTTGATTTTTCAGGTTGCTCTTTGTTAGAAAAGAAATGATTTGCGGTCTGCTTTTTATTAAAAGGGAAACCTTGTTGAGGACTCTCTTACCCTCATTAACTGCCTAAATAATTTCCTTCTAGCCCCTGTATCATCTGGAGGGGGTGCTCCCAGACCTCAGCAAATTGTCCTATTAGTTTGAGCCATAAAGTTAGCTCATGCTGGTACCAAGCACCAATAGGAGATTTGTCAAAGGTCAAAGGGCATCTCCATTCAGAATCCCTTCATGGTTAACAAAATGTGAATCCTGAATATCTGAGACAGGTCTCAGTTAATTTAAAAAGTTCATTTGCCAAGGTTGAGGATGCACACCCATGACACAGCCTCAGGAGGTCCTGAGGATATGTGCCCAAGGTGCTCAAAGCACAGTTTGGTTTTATACATTTTAGGAAGACATGAGACATCAATTAACATATGTAAGATGAACATTGGTTCAGTCTGGAAAGACAGGACAACTCAAAGCAAAGATGGGACAACTTGAAGCAGGGAGGGAGCTCCCAGGTCATAGGTAGATAAAGACAAATGGTTACATTCTTTTGAGTTTCTGACTAGCCTCTCCAAAGACCAAATGCAATCAGATACGCATTTATCTCTGTGAGCAGAGGGGTGACTGAATAGAATAAGAGGCAGGTTTGCCCTAAGCAGTTCCCAGCTTGACTTTTCCCTTTAGCTTAGTGATTTTGGGGCCTCAAGACTTATTTTCCTTTCACAAAGTCTCTAACTATTATTACATCAGGGGTCTATCTCTCCCTTTAGCTCTAATTGTATTTGCTTTACATTGTTGCTCCAGTGTTGGGTGTGTATGTAATTGTTATACCTTCTTGCTAAATTTATTTCTTCATCATTATTTAATGATTTTCTTTGTCTATTTTTATGTTTTTTGACTTTAAGTCTATTTTGTCTGACATAAATATTAGCTATTCTTGGATGCTTTTGATTTTCATTTGCATGGAGTATTATTTTCCATCCCTTTACTGTCAGTCTTTATCCCAAGGGTGCATTCATGGGTGCTGGTGTTGGTGGTGGCAGGCTCTAGGCAGGCCATTCCTTTGGCCCTTGGGCAGTATGTGCAGGTGTGGGATGACACTACCACTAGAGTGGATGTGTTCTCCATCAGAAGCAGCAAAAGCCCGGGCAGGTGGCTTTCAGGGTCTGGGGAGCACACACACCAATCTTCTGGCTCCACGGGGTGTAAGGGGCTGCATAGGCTCAGGTGCCAGGGTCACAGCTGCACTGCTATAATAGATCTAAGTTGTGTCTTTATGCAGCAGCACTCTGGATACCTGTGGTGGGATGTGGATGAGACCCCAGGGATGGAGATGAAGGGAGCAACTGGGCCCCTGGACAGGATGTACTCTGGTGATGGCTCCACTCCCAAAATGGTGCCATGCTGCAGCCCTGGGTCCTGGGGCATTGGGGGAATCCAGCATAAATTCTCTCTCTGGAGTAGTAGAGTCATGTGGACTCTAGGCAGTACCCTATACTAGACTAAGGGACTGTGAGGGCTGAGGGCTCTCCTGTAGCTAGGACTGCAGGTGTCTGGTGGGAATGTAGATTTCTGGGGACCTCCTGCTAACCTTTTCTCCACAATGGGGAGGGAGTCCCTCCTGGCTCCAAGCACATCTCGGTAGGCTGCATTGCTTACCTCTCTATGCTGCCATCCTGAGTTTTTGTGCCACAAAGTTTCTTTCCTTTGAATCTGAACACTATCTGCTGAATTCCAGTGTTCTTCCTTACACATTCTAGTCAATGTGGGGTTATCTATTTGTTACTTTGGTTCTTCTTTGTGGAAAAGGTGAGTGCTAGGCACCTCTAGTTAGCCATTTGATCTCTATCTCTTCTTTTGAGCTACTGACTCTTAAAAAATCTTTTTATTGTGGCAAAATATATACAACATAAAATTTACCATTGAAACCATTTTCAAGTGTATAATTTAGTGTCATTAAGTACATTCACCATGTGATGTAACCACCTCTACTATTCATCTCTGAAACATTTTTGCAATCTCAAAAACAAACTCTACACGTTAAATAATTGTACTTATGCTTAATTTTCACTCAATTATGTACATTTTTGATTCTCTCCCTATTATTACCTCCCTATTTGTCTTTATAAGATATAAAGACATACATGAAGAGCAGCATGAAATTGCATCAACATTCAAGTTTGCTTGTGTTCTTTTTCCAGCTTTTCTTCTACTGCCCCATATAATTATCATTCTCTTTAAAATACATATGATTTTGCAACCAATTCATTTTTAGAAACTGGTTTTCAGACAGAAAAGCTTATAAAATATCTATAACCGGCTGTGGATATTGCTGCCATTGCTGGTTTTGAAACTACATTTTCTCATAACCTCTTGTGAAATTTCTTCAGGACACTAGGCAGATGAAGCAAGCTTAACTCTGTCAGTAGGATGAAATATGTATTGTTTTAAACTTCCCTAAATAAGACAAAAACCACCCACCACAAAACTCAGTGTTCAATGTGACCTAAACTAATAATTCTCCTGTTTTTGCCTCTCATCATGTGGGGACTGCAGGTCTTCATGAACACTGGCACTTCTGAGTGCAAAGAACAGAATCAGCAAAGGAGAGTTATCTGGACCATAGCTTCATCTAATTGTTGATATGTTATTTTAAGGTGTTGCTTTTCTTAAATAGCTCAAAAAGGGAAAAGATCGTGTTTAGCCATTAAAAGTAAAAAGGAAAGGTAACAAAAGACTGTCACATTTCCAAAGAAAATATACAAATGGCCAACAAGCCCAAAAAAATATGCTCAACATCATTAGCCACCACGGAAATGCAAATCAAAACCACGATGAGATTAGCCAGGAGTGGTGGTGTGTGCCTGTAGGCCCAGCTGTTCGGGAGGCTGAGGCAGGAGGACTGCTTGAACCCAAGAGATTGAGGTTACAGTGAGCTGTGACTGCACCACTGCCCTCCAGCTTGGGTGACAGAGCAAGACCCTGTCTCAAAAACAAAAGAAAAAAGAAACCAAAAAAGCCCACAATGAGTTGATACTTTATACCTCACAGCCCGAGGTTGCTCACAGTCCCTAAGTGCAGTATAGGGTGCTGCCTAGAGTCCATATAACCTTATTATTCCAGAGAAAGAATTTGTGCTGGGATCCCCCCGTGGCCCAGGACCCAGGTTGCTGCAGCACGGCACGTTCAGGAATGGGACTGGAGCCACCACCAGAGTACATCTTGTCCTGGGGCCCAATACTGGGATGGCTACAATAAAAAAGACAATAACAAATGTAAAATAATGCGGCCACTTTGTAAAACACTGGCAATTTTACAAAAAGTTAAACATAGAGCCACCATCTTATTCAGAAGTTCCACTTGTAGGTATATACCCCAGATATCTGAAAACACGTAAACACCAAAACTTGTACACAAATGTTTATGATGACATAACAACATAACAACATGCATAATCTTTTTGTCGACATATTGAATTAGGGCCCACACTAATAACCTCACTGTAACTTAATTATCCTGTAAAGACCCTATCTCCAAATGAGGCAGGAGAACAGGATCTGGGGCAGGAGAATAAATAGGGTCTGGAGGCAGGGAACTTAATGCCAATTCATGCCAAATCAAGGAAAAACTCCAAGGTCTGGGGACAAGGAATCTGAGGCCAATTCATGATTACTTCCTAAAGCTGGGTCAAAAGGAAAACACCTGGGTCTGGAGGCAGGGACCCTAAGGCCAACTAACTCAAACTTCCTATAGCTAAACCGAAAGGAAAATCCCCATCTTCCCACACCGACAACAAAGGATCAAAGGCTACGCTCCCTACCACCCCTCCCCTCTCCACCAAGGCTCACAGCGAAAGGGAGAGTGCCTTGAACTGCCTGAGGGCCAAGCAGGTACCACCCCTTCATCTGCACAGGTTACCAGCTCACCTCAGCCTTCAATTAGCCACAGATCAAATCCTTCATCCAGATAAGGGGTAACCCACGAAGCCCAGGAAACTTGGTAACTGGGTCCTTGAGTGGCTTGCTGGGACCCAATCCCACCCTGTGGAGTGCTTTCTCGCTTTAATCCCTGCTTTTGCTACTTTGTTCCTGTGTTTCATTCCTTTGTTGCTTTGTGCGCTTTGTCCAATTCTTTGTTCAAAATGCCAAGGACCTGGACAACTCACTCAAGCTCCTCCTTCCAGTAACACAAGTACAGTCACATCCGGAGGTACTGGGGGTTAGGTCTTCAATGTATACACTGTTAGGGGCAACATTCAGTCATAACAACCAATAATGCTTAGTTTACATGCTTCTGTTAGTCTAACCACATGTGTAAAAGTTGGGTACATGAGCTGCCAAATATGTTCTATTTCTACACAATAATCAGGAATGTCTAGAGGAGGTGAAAATTCAGAGATTGGGGACACCCAGTTGGTGAAGCTCCAGGTCAGAAAATGGAATTTTGAAAGTGCTTTTTTGTGCTGACTGAGGAGAAGCTGCAGAATAGTTGCCTATTGCTTTACATTTGGGAGGGTGATAATGAATAAAAAACGAGCCTGTAATCTCTTGCCTGCACACATTTCTAGGGACAGAAGATGCTCCAGAATTTGAGGAGATGAGGAGTGTGGCTGATTCCACATGACCGGTTCATCTTCTCAGTGGTTTCAGCTGAAATAAAAACTTTATGTTGACTATGGCACATTGGCTCATTAGTCTTTGGGGTTTGACAGGTGATTCTCCTTTCCTTTCCTTTTTCCTTCCTTTCCTTTCCTTCCTTTTGCTTTCCCTTTCCCTTTCCTTCTTTTCTTCTTTCGACAGTTTCACTGTTCTTGTCCAGGCTGGAGTTCTGTGACATGACCTTGGCTCACTGCAACCTCCACCTCCTGGGTTCAAGTGATTCTCAGCCTCCTGAGTAGCTGGGATTACAGGCATCTGCCACCATGCCCGGTTAATTTTTTTGACAGCAGATTTCTATTAAAAGTCTAAAATCAATAAATGTGGCCCATAAAGTCGAAATCTATCACCACATAGTACTCCATGTTGTTTTCCATGTTTGAAGAGTTACATAGAAAGCCTCAAATAATAGAACATTGCCATTATTAGATCAAGAATCATTCACCAACAAAAATTATCAAACACCTACTAAGTATCGGCATCACATTTGTTAAAGATGCAAGAGTGAACAAAGCAGATGGAAATCTTATTCCATGGAGCTCACAGGTAGGAAAAGCTACAAGATTTGCTTATATCAAAATTAATGGCATTTTAATCAGAACAAAGATCCCCCAAATTGAATGTTAAATGATAGACCTTGAACCAAATAACAATAAATGTGATAAAAATGGATATCTTTATATAGAAGTTATAGTATATGTTTACATACATGTTTTATATACATATGTAAGTTCATATACATAAGTTTTATATATATGTATGACTGTCATCAAATGTTAAGGAAAAAATGTTAAGATGTTAATATATGGTCAAAGGGCTAGACAAATAGTTCTTACAGAAGACTTGCAGTTGGTAAGTAAAAATGAAACCTCTCCAGAGTGAAACTGCTTCCTGTCTTGGCCTGCCTGTGACCTGCTGATACTTGGATACTTGGGTTTCAACTGATAAGGATAACTGGCAGTTGTTCAGACCTTCAGATGAGGCCTCCTATGCTATGCCAGGGGTTATAACATAATGAAGGCTAGAATGGCAGGTTGGTGAGGACAGTGGAGGCAGGGCCAGGCATTCTGCAGGCCCCCAGGGCACTCCACCTGGGCCTGGCTCTTCTGTCTCTACACTCCCAGCTCCTGCATCCTGCTCTCAGTACCCTTCACCCACCCAGAATCGCAGGATTCTTGCTAAAATTGGACAAGGTAGAACCACATGGAAGCCCAAAAATCAGGGCCTAGTTGAGAAGAGAGCTGAGAGAGAGCCTGAAGTAGAATTTGGTCCAGAAGACCATCTTTGTCTGACTGGGAGAACAGAGAGTGTGCCTCTCTCAGAACTGAGCCCGGGAGCTGGGCTGACGGGAGGGTGGCCATGGTGCTCCCCTGGGGAGTGCTTTCGTCTGAAATATGGAGCAGAATGTTGTTTCTGGTTCCAAGAATGATCTCAGCTGCCCTGAGAGAGCGGGATGCTCGCAAGGAGATCTGTGGGATGGTTCTGAAGCCGGAAGGTGTGGGAGGTGATAGACAGTGAATCCCCGTGTGCCCGATAAGTGTCTTGGACTCTCTTCTGTGTTTCTGCAGGAATGGTGTCCCCAGGTGGGCCGCTGGCAGCTTTGCCACAGTAACAACAGGTAAGCCCAGGTCTGTGCTCCCTGGGCCACAGTTTGCTGAGGACCTGCTTGGGGAAGTAGGAAGTTGGCACAGAGGTGGGCGGTCCCAAATTTAATAACTGTTACATTCTATTCTCCATGTGACATAAGAGATGCAGACCCTGGCTTTCTACCAGCAGTGGCAAAACAGTTCCTTCTGCCTATCCCTCCTCACGGACCCCAGTCTGCCCTTCAGGCTCCAGGCCACGCTGACAGCCAGCCCAGGTAGGCATCCAGCATCGCTGCATTGCAGCAGGTAGTTGGACTTAACTTGCAAAATTTTAACCAAGACTACACTGTAAGTGTGGCTTCCTGGCCTGAAATTCCTGTGCCAGAAACTATCCTTATTTCTAGCCACCTCAGCTGGTCAGAGTTCATGGGTAAGTATTATTAGGAAAAAGGGGAGAGGTTCAATGGGCCAAGGAAAGAAAAGAATCATAAAATGTATAGCGTGGGCCATGCTTTCTGCATGGGCAGGGGGACAGAGCACTGTTCTGGGAGGGAGATGCTGATTTTGCTGTTTTAGAAGTGGGGTAGAAACCATGTCTGCCATGGGAATGTGGCAGGCTGTGGATCCAAGAACCCCTTCTCATTAAACAAATTCAATCACACGGGATTATCATTATACTAAAATACGGTCATAAATTTCCCCTAACATGTGGGCTAGTACCAGATAGCAGGACCTGTCAGTGGGACTGATAAGGAGGTAGCCTAGAGCAGCTGATGAAGGCAAAGAATACGTTCAGACATCTGCAGACGCCACGTCGTAAGAAAACCTCGATGATGACTACTGGTGGGTAGATTTGCCGTGGTTTGTGGGCTCCATTTATCATGGAAGGAAAGGGCTACGTTTCAGATAGAAGGTAGTAAAAATGAAGATGCTACCCTTCTTTCTATACAACCATACTAAGGACTCTGTGGGGAGTCTCCGATCTGGGGGTCCAAGCCTCTGGGGCTTCTGGACATTCAGTCACCCTGTGAGACGTCTCCTCAGGTGAGGTGGTGGAGGAAAAATGCAAGATGTGCACACGCCTTACATTGTTGCTAGCAGATGTTCACTTCCACGTTGGCACATGCAGAGCATTGCAACAGGTTGACTGGCCTCACTGACCTTGTTCCACCAACCACAAACTCTTGCCTATTTTTGCACATGTTGCTAATATGGACAAGGGAGGTCCACTGCTATGTGCCTGCACTGCAACAGGCGTGTCACACACATGCTGTCTCCATTTCCATCCTGAGAAGCAGGCACTGCCATCTTTCCTGCACATTCCTGAAACCAAGGCTCAGACGAGTGGAACAGTGTGTCCAGGTTCACACAGTGCTCTGTGGCAGAGCCAGAGACAGGACTCACTCCAAAGCCTATTCTCACTGCAAAACGATCTTTTCCCTCTTTTTAAAGAAAGCAAGAGACAATATTTTTATCTGTTAGCTTGAGGTTATGATGGAGGCTGAACAGGAGAAAGTTGGAATGAGGCTGCAGGTTATTCTTGGTTGGGTATCACATGTATTTGTCTCTGGGTTGGTTTAAGGTTATAGAAAATGAAACCTGAATTTCAGAGTATAAAATAAATCTTTGCCATTTCCTGAAAACCTGCCTTCAAGAAGGCCACGCGGTGAAAGCAGTGGGGCCCTGATTCCTGCTGAGTCGTCACATCATGTTATTGCAGGAGTTTTGCAGGCTTTTCCTCCAACCCCTGCAAGATGAGTTTCAAGGCAGGTGGGGTGGGACAGGCTGGTGGTGGGGGAGACGGCTTATGAAATTCCACAAGGCAGGGAGTCTGGGATTCCTTCCTAGGTTGGGGAAGTCTGCACATCTTCTTTGAAAGGAGAATTGATGACAGAATGTCTAGAAGGAATGCCAGAATCTGTCTAGCAAGTCCTGGCTCTGTCATTTTGTGGGGCCTGAGCAGAGTTCTGTCTGGAATGGAAGCTGGCATTTCCCACCAGTTTTGAAGGGCATCTTCTACCCTAACTACGTCTGAGGGGTTGGTGGGTCCTCTGGCCTTCTCTGAGCTCATGTTTCGGTCTCCTCTGCAATTCTTTATCGACTTTGTTCAATAAACAAGAACCTGCTACGTTTGCTGCCTCACTTCTCGGCATCGTGCTGTGCCTTTGCAGAGATTCCAGTGAGGCCCTGCTGACCTCTATACCTGTCCTGGGCCTGTCCCTCTCCTGCTCCTCCATGCCTTGGCCTCCAAGGCACCTGGACAGCCCTGTTTCTCCTCTCCTGCAGGCCTGACACCTTCTTCTTCGACACTCAGCCGAAGGAGACCCCAGGAAGCTCCTGCCTGCCCACTGTAGAAAATAACCACAACATCCTGAACTTTCAGACTGTGCAATCAGGATTTCAGTGCCTGGCAGGAGGGTTTATTGCCTTTTATGGCTAGATATATCAACTTGTCCATAGATACCAATGAAGAATGACATATGTTGTAATAAGAAATTCTCAAAGTTTGCTTATAAGGTGTTTATCTTATCTCCCTTGTCTCCCATTTCAAACAAGTAGACTGGGATAGAGCTTATGCCCTCACAATAGATCAGCAAGAAAATGAAGACAGAGGGAGAAGGAAAATGGGGTAGAAGGAGATTCCCAGTTCCTCATCTGGAGAAATACAAGCATGCCATAAGAGTTGATTCTGGTAGGAGAAAGGAAGGGATGGATCTCATGAGAAGGAGACCTGGGAATTAGCGTTGAGGAACAGCTGGACAATATCAGCTACAAGCCAGAGACATACCATCTCTTTAATCCCCACAGAACCCAGGGAGGGAGACTTTGGACTCTTCTTTACAACTCACAAAACAGAGGCCCAGAGGTGTTGTGAAGTACCCCTGTCACCCCCTGCCATGAGGACCACTTTCCCCCACTTTCTCCCAGGTCATGTTCTTTCACAGACGGGCTTCCTACTAATATCTCCACTGCCCCTTGAATGGTGACAAGTCGTCTTCAAAAAGATGAACATAGCAATATACAAGAAGAACAGGAAGAAGAAATTAGAGAAATCACGGTTTGGCATAAAATACAACTCTGAACTTCCTGATGGCCAAAAACTCTTTTATCTAAGAGTTCATACTTCATATTATTCGAAAAAGGAAGCATGCTGTTTCTTTGAAAGAGAGGCAGTTCCCCCCCCCGACACTTAATTCTACGAGAGATTTATTATTTGCAGTCTTCCACAGCAATGTCTAGTTCAGTCAACGATATCTCCGCTACAACTGCCTTGCATTTTGTGTCTCTGTTTCTGGAGCTGGATGCTCGATAAATGCCTGTGCGAGACCCAACATTAAAACGGTTGTTGAAGAACATATGACCGGGTGGTTCTGAATTACAAGCTGTTCTGAATTCTTTTTCTTTTCAAAACTTAGTTGCTAAACTCACAACAATCTTTTTTCCCAGAGAGTTTTCTATTAGGAGATCAGAGGGTCAGGAACAGTTGTTCTCACAGTATCCAGTGCCAAGACCAGTGCAATTTACTGCACTTGTTTTTGTGCATACTCATTAGGCCACTTGAATTAGAGTGCTATAAAAGTAAGCGAAAGAAAGGGGTAGGGAGAGCCCTTCTTCAGGATTCTGCTCCTTTTCCAAGTCTCCATTCCTCTCTAGGTGAGGACAGTTGCCTTCCTCTCCATCTCAGAGGCAGTCCCTTCATAAGAAGATCTGAAATACTTGAAGGTGAGCATTTCCAGTGTGGGTGCTAATACCCGTGTCAGGGTGGCTGGTTCTTTGTGGGAAGGTGACTTCAAAACTGAGAAATGTGTGTCCTTAGCTAATGGGATGCTTGCTTTGAGATGCAACAGCCCAGACCTTTCTAGCACATGCTATAGTAGGAGCCTGGGCCCATGTCCCTGACTCCTTCATTCTCACCTGGGTCTTCTGCAGCGTATCAGAGGAGCCATTATGTCCCTGTCCTCCAGCCTAAAGAGTCTCCTCACCGTCTGTGTCCTCGCTGCTTTCGTTGCCAGCACTGTGGGTAAGAATGAACAAATGCCCCTTTCTCCCAAAGATCTGAAGGGTGAGGATAGCAATAAAGTCCCTTAGGGAGCAACTGTGGACCGTGTGGGCCTCCGAGGACCCATCCAGCCCCACAGGGACCAGGTTTCATGGGACTTTGATTCCCAGGGATCTCTCGCTATTGAAAACATCAACTCTGACTTGACAGTTTTCATTCTTGAATTATTTTTTGAACAATATTTATTTCCTTTTAGAAGAGGAATGTGAAATGTGTACAATGTGATCAACAGTGTAACGAGGAGAAAACTTGTGATTCCTCTCATGGCTGCTTCAGCAAAAAGAAGGAATTTAATACGACAGGTAAGTCCCAGCCACCCTGCCCAAGCTGCTGGACACTCAGGGCAGACAAAGGAGGTGCTTAGTGTGAGGGGTTACTTTGTTCAGAAACTTTATGTATCTCCTCATTCCTTTATGCATCATCTCCTTTATCCTCTCTTCCTAAAATAATGTCCTGCCAGGATGGGGCTGGGACAGTGTGGTGTCAGGGATGGGGCACTGTGTGAACACTGGGTGTCCAGGGAAAGGTATAGGTGATTCTGGCTCCTATACAATCTCGTGGGGACCGTTGAGGCCTGACACTCCCTTTCTAGCAAATTCTAACATATTGTCCCTCTGTTGGTTTATTCTATGGAATGGACCAATGCAAAAGCAGTCTTTCGCAGAAGAGGAAAGACTAAACACACGGAGTGGGGACCTGCAACCCTTTAATGCTGGCTGCCCACTGGGCATCACTGCCTCTGGCGCAGAGAGAAAATTCTTGGGGTTGGTTCTGTGCAGGGCTGCCGCCCTATACTATCCTGCAGAAAGGCTGTTCTTCAAGCAAGTGTGAGCCACGGGCCTTCTCGGTGACACTGGGGGATAACCACACATATGGGCTAGACTTCCAAGGTGAGGACCAGCTCAGCTGTGCTCTCCCTCCCTTCCTCCTCCTGATCCCAGTCCATCGATTTTAGCCTCTGCCTTCTAAGAACCAGTCCACAACCCATCTTTCTGCTTCTGAGATACCCACTGACGTTGCTTGCCAATTGCTTGTCCTTCCTCCTGTGGAGCATCATGGATAGACACCAGTCTCTCTCTGCATGGGAGACTGAGTGAGAGTGGGGGAGACTGAGTGACCGGGGGTGGCAGGGATTGGTTTGGGGATTTTCTCTAAATGTGAGTCTTTCGATTTCAATAATTTTCTCTTCAATTCCAGCTGAAAGACTTGTCCTTCCTCATCTATTTAATTCCTCACTCCTTCAATCGTATCTTTTTAGACCACAGATTATCTTCTCCACCATTATTTAAATATTTTTCTCCAGTCAGGGCAGAGAGGGGGTGATTCATGAAAAGGGAAAATAACACTGAATTCCTAATAAATGTTTTTCATTACTTTACATGGAAACATCTAATACCTACAATCCTCCTCACTCCTCCCCATGCCATCCTAGTTGTAATTGTGTGCGTGTAGAAATCCTAGAATAACCATGATCTTGGGGATAAATAATGAACTCTTTTATCTGCCTATTTCTTGAGACATTTTTTTCTCTCTTCAATCAGTGGCTCGGAAGTCCTCGGATCCCAATGGCATTACCTGTCCTGCCTGCTACAACGAGAATGGTGCTACCTGCCAACCAACTGACCTCGCCTGTAAAGGGGAAGAGACAAAGTGTCTTAACTTTATAGGCACAGGTATCGATATTTACCCAAGCATTTTGGTGTTCACTTTCCTAACGGGCGTAGTGTATTAGCCAATTATTGCTGGATAACTAGTTACTCCCAAATGTACAGCTGAAAACAACAAAGGGTTATTTTACAGTTTTTGTGTGTCAGGAATCTGGATGTGGCATAGCTGGATGGTCCTGGCCCATGGTCTTTCATGAGGTGGACATTAAGGTATCAGCAGGGGTTGTGGTCGTTTGGATGAAGGGTCTGCTTTCAAGCTGGTTCACGTGGTTGTTGGCAGGTCTCTGTTCGTCTCCTATGATCCTCATAGGTGCCTGAGAGTCATCTGGACATATCAGCTGGCTTCTCCCAGAACAATGAGAGAGAGAGAGAGCGCGAGAGACTATAGTTTTTAATAATCTAATCTCAGAAGTGACACACCCTCACTTCCACTCTTGGTCACACACAGATCAAGACTGACAGCCTGGGAGAGGTCTATGCCAGTGCACAAATACCAGAAGATGGGAACCACTAGGGATTATTTGAGAGGCTGACTGGTACACACAGCAAGGTGTACTACAGGGCCAGATGCTTGGTTATCCCTCTAAGGTTTGGAGGGAGACATCTGGAAGGAGAAAAAAGAAAAAGGAAGAGAGGGGAAGAGAGAACATAATTGCTTCCCATAGCTAGGACTGAGGCTTGAGGGGGACATGTATCACTATGATGTCCTGAAATGAGCTCTTGGCTCATTGGCAATGAAGGGTGTGATGGCACCTCAGTTCCGGTTATCATCGCTACCGTTATTACCATTACCAAACCCCATGATTAAGCCTTTACTTTTTGCATGGTGTTGTTCTGAAATCTATAGAAAGATTTGTAATTTTCCTGAGTAGGGAAGAAGTGTATTTGTGGTGAAGGGCACATATACCATTCGACCGTAATCTTTCTCTTTCTAGATTGTACAGCTGGATGGAGGTACTGTCAGTTCTCTTCTGATCCATTTGGAAGAGGTTTTCTGGAATTGGTGGTGTTTTATGAGCTGATTAAACGACAGGAGAGAGAATTTAGTGGGAAAAGAGACGAGTTATGCTTTCTTTGGAGGGGAAGGGAGGAAGATCTTGAAGGAGGGTCTGGTACTAGCAGGTGAAGGGCCCTTTGTCTGGATATGTTGAGATGACTGAGAAAAATATGATGTCTGGTAGGACACAGAAAAGGGTTGGAGCTGTTGATAGTGGGCAGTCTCTCTACTCCCTCTTACCATGTGGATAGCACAGACATGCAATGAGATTTCACAGTACTAATCTCCCAAGAAACTCAGAGCCCTGGGGAGAAGAGCCACAATCTTGAGAGAGATCTGCAATATTTCACTGTGGTTTCCCCAAAGGAAGCAAAGGTAAGGAGGAGGACAGGTACCACTGAAGTATTTTAGCAAAACACATGAGATCTGACTTCTTTCTAGCTTTTTTCCTACATCAACGATCCCTTCCTTAGTCAGGACCCAAAGGCCCCAGTCTCAGTCATGCATCTGAGACAGCAAGGTCCCTGTAGGGTCTCTCCTCAACTGGAGAGATGTTGGGACCAGAAGGCAGTAAGGCTTGGTCCCTGGATGGAGCTGGAGCCACCGTCGATGCCTCTCATGCAGAAGGCAGAAGGCAGGGATTCTGGGGCACTCTGCACAGCCTTCTCTTCCACAGAGGATGCAGATAGGTTGACCTGAGGATGTGGGCGAGGAGGGGGACACGACTAACCTCTGGATCCTTCTCTTTGCAGTTAATGACACCATATTATTATTTGGTATGGGTTGTGCAACTGAAACTGCTTGCAACTTGAAGGATGAGGAGACGATAAATAACATAAAAATCCGTACCTACTGTGTAGGCAGCAGTAATGGAAGCCTTCAGCTGACGTCCATCATCTCAACAATTCTGACTGCTCTCTTTCTGCTGAAAGTCTTGATTTGATCTCTGAGGCACTTCTAAGGCCATCTACAAACATTTCCAAGCACTTCTATAAACCTGAAGAAGTTGGAGACCTTGAATGTCTCCCTCCCCCAATACTGCCTACCCACAACATCAGAGAATTAAAAGGTTGATACGTCCAGAAGTATGTGTGTGATTACTTGTCTGTTCTTGAGGTTAAAAAAATCCTATTCGCTCTTCTAATGGCCTCTTTCTTCAACCCAAATAGCACATTTCAGAGGAAGTCTAAATGGCATCTGTAAGAATCCCTGTGCTGCCATCTTGGTGTGAATCGAACTATATCCTCAGTCACACATCCTGGAATGCACCTGTTTCCTGTATTCTCAATTCCCACTCTTGATCCTTAACTGCCCATTGCCAGGGAAAATTATTTTGAGTGAACAATTCGCATCCCAAGAGGGTCCTTTCCCACAGATTGTAAAGTCACAGCTGTAATGGACTCTCCCCGACCTCAGGATCCTGTGTGTGAAATTTTTGCCATATACTCTGGATACCTCTGCTTTCAAGGATGGATGGATATCAGGATAAAGGATGCAGGCAGAGGTGGTCTGTGAGGTAGTTTTAAATGCTAAGTTTAAAAGATGGAGGTGCATGCATGGAGAGCCAAGAGGGCTGTGTCCTCACGTGGCAGGGTTTGGAACCACGGCAGCCACAGCAACACTTCATAAATGCCTGTGAAAAGGCAGGGGGTCCAGGCAAGGAAAAGCTTTTACAGGATTCAAACTTGTATGATGTTCTCGTGGTGCTGATCCCACAACTAAGTAACCCTGTGGTAGGCTCAAATAGACCCCTTGATTCTCCAAATTCCTGGCACACGACTAGACCACATC
The DNA here is from genome assembly GCF_007565055.1 of Rhinopithecus roxellana. Taxonomy (NCBI): domain Eukaryota; kingdom Metazoa; phylum Chordata; class Mammalia; order Primates; family Cercopithecidae; genus Rhinopithecus; species Rhinopithecus roxellana. Next base: position 112,658,634 of record NC_044556.1, on the reverse strand, counting down.
TCGCAGCAATTTTTGAGCCATATGTGGGCCAAAGTGATCACCCTTCTCCAGTAGCCTGGCCCATGGAACCCTTTCAGACATGACCCTTTATGCCCTTTCTGCATCTGTTGACTGTGTGGGATGCGCTTTGTGTCTGAGGAGGGCTAAGACTCAGTATAGAGAAGACTGGTCCTTAAGTTGCTACTTGGAGGAGATCCACCTAAAGTAGTGTCCCAACCATGAATGCCCAATGTGGACCATTATGTGGGCAATAAAGAAACACTTCTATGTTAACTCTCTGAAATATGAGGGGTTAGGGTACACCTGTTAGCCTGTCCTGACTAATCCATCTTAATTGCAATGAGAGGAGTACAGACTACAAGGCAGAGACCAGCCCAAAGGCTTTTCTTGACAGTTGCCATCTAAGAGGCGCAGTCTCAAGTAACACCCTGAAACTCGTGAGTTATTCCTTCCCCAGGCCTGAACGTGAAGATTTCTGCTTGCTTAAACTGGTCAGCAGTTCAGAACAAACCCAGTTCCCTTGGGCTCTGAGCCAGATCAAAGGGGAACACTTATTTTAGCCTCTGTTATCAAGGCTGCATGACCACCCCTGCTGGGAAGTGCTTTGACTCCTTCTGCTGATTTTTCCAGAACAGAAATTGCAGATTCAGGGTAACATCTAAATTCCAACCGTCTTACCTCATTTGGGGGAGTGAAGCTATTCTTCAATGGAAATATTAGAAAGCAAGGAACGTGTGTTTTAGACACAGAGCTTTCAAGTATTTGCACATTGTGTTCAGCTTTGCATGTCCAGAGTCGATCTGGGAGGTGATCTATGGGTCTTTGCAGTACTCTGCCTATCAATGAGTAAGAATTAATTTCTTCTGTTTCTCACAAGAAGAAAGTTGAATTTCAGTAATGACAAACATTTCCTAACATTTGTTGAGGGATTATGAGGGATTACTACATACCTGCCTCTGGTCTAACTGCTTTACATATATTAACTCAGTTGATCCTCACAAAAGCCCCATAATGGAAGTACTGTACTATTTTATTCCCATTTTATAGATGAGGAAACTGAGGCACAAAGAGGTTACTAACTTGTCCAACTAGTAAATGGTGGAGTTGAGATTTGAATCCAATCTCTCTGGAGGTGAAATAATCAAGCTGCCCAGTTTATTACTTGTAGAAATTTAGACTTGGTAACAATTCTTTGTTCATTTTTTTAATAACTTGTATCAGTTTTCAATTGCTGCCATAACAAATTACCACAAAAGTAGTGGCTTAGAAAACAATTTCATTCCTTGTTCTGGAGGCTAGAGTCTGAAAAGAATTGCACTGAGCTGACGTGAGCAGGGCTGTTTTCTCTGGAGACTCTGAGGGGAAAATCCATTTCATTGTCTTTTTCAGCTTCTAGTGGCCACTTGTACTGCTCGGCTTGTACCTCCCTCCTCCGTCTTCAAAGTACATCACTCCACTCCTAAGACCCTAACTCCTCCTTCCTCTCTCTCATGAGAACTCCTATGATTACACTAAGCCCACCCAGATCATCTGGGATAATTTTCCCATCTCAAGGTCCTTCATCCATCTGCAAAGTCTCTTTTACGATATAAAATGGCGCTCAGGGTGATGCTCAGACCGGGCGCAGTGGCTCAAGCTTGTTATCTCCGCACTTTGGGAGGTCGAGTTGGGCAGATTACTTTAGCCCAGGAGTTTCAGACCAGCCCGGGCAACATGGTGAAACTCCGTCTCTACAACAAAACAAAACAAAAAACCCCACAAAAATTAGCCAGGTGTGGTGGCATGCACCTGTTGTCCCAGCTACCTGGGAGGCTGAGGTGGGAAGATACTTGAGCCCAGGAGGCAAAGGTTGCACCCAGAGCTGAGATCGCAGCCTTGCCCCACCCTGGGTGACAGAGGGAGACGCCGCCTCAAAACTAAATAAGTAGGATAAATAAATAAATAAATATATAAATAAATAAAATGACATTCAAAGGTTCTGGGGATAAGGATATGGACTTATTTTGAAGATAGTATTTAGCCACCACAAAACCCATCTGTTTGGAAACAAATAGTTTTTAAATTTTTTTTTTTACAATTCTTACAATGAAAGTGTAAACCAAAAATAAAATTCTAACCCCCTCAACCAACTAAATACACCCCTCCTCTTGGCCAAGGGGATTCCAAAGAAATCTGAAAAACTAGTTCAGGCCAGGATGAGAAGGGAGTGTGAGACGTGCCTCATTATACTCTCCTGTCTTTGGAATTCAGGCCCAGCTAAGCAGCATTAACATTAAAACAGAGATGGCTGGTCGCAGTGGTTCATGCCTGTAATCCCAGCACTTTGGGAGGCTGAGGCAGGTGGATCATGAGGTTAGGAAATCGAGACCAGCCTGGCCAACATGGAGAAACCCCATCTCTACTAAAAATACAAAAATTAGCCAGGTGTGGAGGCACACGCCTGTAATCCCAGCTACTCAGGAGGCTGAGGCAGGTTCCCGCTTGAACCTGGGAGGCAGAGGTTTCAGTGAACCGAGATTGGGCCACTACACTCCAGCCTGGTGACAAAGCAAGACTCCGTCTCAAAACAAACAACAACAAAACATTAAAACAGAGATCTTAATACTGACAAAACAGACTCTGTAGCGATAAGATACCAAATTTCCACCTGTCTCCAGCATAGCATCACATGACAGATAGCAGGCCCTGAAGGAAATCGAAGCATTTTACCCCAAAGTAAATTTCTTTGATGTATTTTGAAATGTCCCTGCAAAGTTGTCTCTTGCGGGGCAAATTTACATTCTTTAGAGAATCCCTTTCCCTTTCCAGGTCTTCTGCTGAGCCTGGGCATCTGGCAGGTTCTAATGGCCTGAATAGGAAACATTTGCCACCTCTTGCCTCCAAGGGCAGCCACCTTTGAGGCTTTCTGTACATAATGAGAACCTTGGTCTCCACAATCCCTTGTGTTAACCTAGACATGCCTTTCTATTGAGTCCAGGTCTTTAGATTAGTAACCTAACTCTTTCAACCAACTGCCAATCAGAAAATCTTTGAATCCACCTGTGCAGCAACAGAGTGAGCCCTGAGTTGTTCCACCATTTAGGACTGAATCAATGTATATGTCATATGTATTGATTGATGTCTTAGGTCTCCTTAAAATATGTAAAATGAAGCTGTAACCCACACACCTTGGGCACGTGTTCTCAGGACCTCCTGAAATTGCATCATGAGTCATGGTCCTCACATTTGACTCGGAATAAAATCTCTTCAAGTATTTTTTTTTTTTTTGGTCAACAAAAGATATCTATAAATGAGGACTATTAGAACTGTCATGCTAAGGAAAATATTACAAAGATGTGTTATACGATGGGTGAAGGGGAGGGCCACCATACCAGAAAACTCATTTATGGCTGTGGCTGTCTTTGAGAGGGAATTAGCACACACAAAGCACATGAGATCATCAATAGAACAAACCTTTGAGAGAGATTTATTATAGGAATCTTTTTATATGGAACTCTGAACATTATGGATGATGTCCTACCAGGTTTTTTTTTTTAAAGACAGGGTCTCACTCTGTTGCTTAGACTGGAGTGCAGTGGTACAATCATAGCTCACTGTAAACTCGAATTCCTGGGCTCAAATGATCTTCCTGTCTCAGGCTCCCAAGTAGCTAGGATTTCAGGCACATGCCATGATGCCTGACTAATTTTAAATTTTTTTTTTTTTTTTGTAGAGACAGGTTGTCTCTATGTTGCCCAGGCTGGTCTCAAACTCCTGACCTCAAGTGATCCTCCTGCTCAGCCTCCCAACACATTGGGGTAACAGGTGTGAGCCACACTGCACTTGACCCTACAAGAAATTTGACAAAAATGTAGAACCAATCTTCTGTTGCCTCCTGCAGAAAAGAGTATGAAATATAATGTAGACCATTGCTTTAGGTAACTGAACATAATGCAGCATGCCTGACGGGCTTAAATTGATGAAGGGAGGAACGATTGTGCCTGTCGTAATCTCAGGTAGAGGCTGTTCTTCACTTTCCACACACAGAGGCTGATGACCTCAGCTCATTTCTGGCTCTTCATTTTGCTGTGGCTCTTGGATCCTGAGACAGAGCAGGGACCCCTCTTAGAGGTCTGTGAGTCCCCCAGGCATGGACATAAAAGAAATTCTTGAGTACCTTCAAGGAAAATTCCAGGCACCTAGCTAGCTTAGAAAAGTAAATGAATAATTTGATAAGCAAGAAGGTGATAGTAGTTTTAAACAATAGCCAAAGAAACTAGAGCCAGAAGATGTTTGCTCCCTATAGAAATTAAAGATAATATCATAACATATGTTCCTGAGCTATTTTTCAGAAACCTGGATCCCCATAAAATGGAACCGAGGACACACGGACCTCAGATAAGGAAGAACTGAGGACTGAACTCTGATTGCCATTAGAAATTTCTTTCTGAGGGGCCTGGAGAAGGTCATACCCATGAGCCAGAGCTAACAGTCTTTTTGGCTAATATTCTTTTTTGTTTGATTTTTAAACAAAGCTGTCTAACCAATTGCAAATCAGAAAATCTTTGAATCTACCCTGACCTGTAAGCCCCACTTCAAGATATCCCACCTGTTTAGGTCAGAACCAGTGTGTAACCTCCAGGATTGATTTACAACTTTGTGTGTAGCTTTCCTGAAATTTACCCCTGCTTTTTTTTTTTTTTTTTTTGATGGTGTTTTGCTCTTGTTGCCCAGGGTGGAGTGCAATGGTCAGATCTTGGCTCACCACAACCTTCGCCTCCCAGGTTCAAGAGACTTCCTGCCTCAGCCTCCTGAGTAGCTGGGATTACAGGTGCCACCACCGCACCCAGCTGATTTTGTGTTTTTAGTAGGGACAGGGTTTCTCCATGGTGGTCAGGTTGGTCTCAAACTCCTGGCCTCAGGTGATCCACCTACCTCGGCCTCCCAAAGTGCTGGGATTACAGGCGTGAGCCACTGCGCTGGTCTACCCTGCTTTTAAAAACCATTACCTGCAAGCCACCTGGGAGGTCAGGATTTAAGCATTAGCTTCCTGGTCCTCCTTGCTTGGTGCTCTGCAAATAACTGCCTTCCTTTTCACTGCTGCAAACCTCAATGTGTATATCTGGTCTTACCAGCTGGGCGGGCAGACCCCAGTTCGGGTCAGTGATGATCCTTCTCAGAGGTCAGGTCTCTAAGACAAAAGCATGGTGCTCTCCCAACCTCAGGCCTGCCCCCTTTCAAATCTGTGTAGATGACCCACCCAACACTCAGCCCCAAAGGTCCTTTGGTATCTGCCTCTTGCCTCCACTCCAGCAAATCCACGTCCAACATCCATGTCCAGCTTTGACATGGGAACTGTGAAAGGAAAATAAATCTCAGGACTCCAGGCTCACTAAGCAAAAGTGAAAAGTCAAGCTGGGAACCACATCAGGCAGATCTGTTTCCCATTTTGTTCCTAAATAAGACAGCCTCAAAGATTAAAAAAAAAAAAAAAAAAAAAAAACCTCCTTCACAATTTGTACATTAGGAAATTCCTTTACCCTAAAATAGTTCTGCAGAATTTCACCCTGACCATGTAAATTGATAGCATATCTTCACAGGTATGGGACAAAGGGCAGAGTTCAAAGTCATTCCTCTGCTCACCTGAGACAAATGCCTATCAGATTTCTTCCTCTGTGTTGGGAAAAGCTGACTGTTGGGAGACGCTGAGGCAGGGCTTGCATATCTGACATAACATAAAAGAGTCTTGGAACATGTCCGGGATCCAGGATCTAAAATCCCCTGAGGTCTTTGGAACACCAAGTTCTGTGCTAAAGGGTGGAAGGCTACCCTGATGCACCATAATCTAAGCCCAGGGCATAAAATCCCTCATGGCTTGGATAGAATCCAGGGCTCGTGGCTCTGGAATGTGTCTAGACTTGCTGGCTCCTTGCTCCTTACTCTCCCAGGATCGATTGTATCTTGAGTTAAAAGAACCTGCTCTCCATTATCTCAAGTAGCAGAGCACATGCTAAACCATCATAGCCGTGAATCACGTGCTTGATGCAACGCACCCTTTCGACCTGCACATTCTCACCACCTGTTTCTTTGTTGGATTACCAATAAACAGCGTGTGCTCCTGGAGCTTGGGGCCTTCACAGCCTCCACAATCTTTGTTGGATTACCTAATAAACAGTGTGGGCTCCCGGAGCTTGGGGCCTTCACAGCCTCCACAACCGCGATGGCCCCCTGGTCCCACTTTACTTCTCAAACTTTTTCTCAATCCTTTGACTCGACCAGAGTTTGTCACCCCCATGACCTGGTATTGGGTCTGATCCCCCCAACATTCTGCCTTATGTTTATTTTATATTATATAAAAATGCAGATTAACTGAGCCAGATGAATGCATAAGTGACTATTCCTCTACGTACTTGTCACATGTGAAGAGTTTATCAAAGACTCAGAAGCATGCCACTGCTTGCCTCCTATTGACCTTCACTTTAAAAAATTTTTTTCCACTTTCCCCAGTATCTGTCTTTTCCCCTTTAAATATTGAAGCCATCACAATCATCTTTGAAGAAAAGTACAGACCTGTCTCCTGGACGCATCCTTAATCTGGACAAAATAAATTTCAGTGCTAACTTTTATTTTGTATTGCCAAATGCAGACTACATGGACAGAGAAAGAATATGATATAACCAAGTCTACAAGAAATGATGCAAAATAAAAAAGGGAAGAAAAGACACACACATGCCCCAGACAGATACGGACAGAGGGAAACTGAGGTAAACTGAGGTAAACAAGACACACAAATACAGACGGGAAGAGGCAGATAAACAAACAACAAAACGAAGGGATAACATTTTATTAATGAATGTCTCCATCTTGTGGTCATTCATTCATGATGTAGCTACTAATTAAGTCAAGTTTTTGTTTCCATTGTTTATTAATCCATCCACCTTTTCATGCATTCATCCATCAATGCAACCAATATTCCTGAGCTCATGCTATATGGTGGGTCCTATTCTAGTGCTGGGGATAAGATAGTGAGCAAAGCAGATGAACATCCCTGTCTTTGCACAGCTTTCATTGCAGTTGGGCAGATGGGTGGTAAATTAGATAAGTATAATGTGTAGTAAATTAGATAAGTATAATGTTAGGTTGTACAATGCTAAGAAGAAAACATAAAGTAGGGAAGGAAATATGAAAGCCTGTTGGAAGATGGAGTTAATATTTTCAGTAGAGTGATCACGGAAGGTCTCACTGAAAGGGTGACTTTTTAGTGAATGCTTGAAGAACGGGTAGGAGAGAGAAAAGGAAGAAACCTCATGGATATGTAGGGGAAGAGCGATTCAGGAAGAGGAACAAGTCAGTACAAAGGCTTTGAGTGGGAGTGTGGCTGCTCAAGGAATGACAAAAAGATCAACTGGGGCTGGAATGTAGTGAGCAAGGAGGATAGCTGGGAGGTGAGTAAGGAAAAGAGCAAAGAGAGTAAACAAGGAGGAGAGCATGGAGGACAGCAAGAAGAAGAGGATGAAGGTGAGCAAGGAGGAGAGAAAGAAGAGTGAGCAAAAGAGTAAGGAGATAAGCAAGGAGGTGAGTAAGGAGGAGAACAAGGAGGTGAAATGGAAGGTGAGCAAGGAAAAGAACAGTGAGTTAGGCAAGGAGGTGATCCAGGAGAACACGCAAGGAGGTAAGCAGTAAGAGTGAGCAAGGAGGTGTGCAAGGAGAGTAAGGAGGTAAGCAAGGAGATAAGTAAGGAGAGTAATGGAGTAAGCAAGGAGGTGAGCCAGGAGGAAAATAAGGTGAGAAAGGAGGGTAAGCAAGAACAGAAAGCATGCAGAACAGCAAGGAGGTGAGCAAGAAGAACAAGATGAGTAGGAGGATAACCAAGCAGGTGAGCAAGCAGCAGAACACTAGGAAACGAACAGCAGGCCCACATTGTTCTGGCTTTGGCATTTGCTCTGAGTGAGGTGGGTGACGCTGGAGGATTTTGAGCAGAGGCAAGTACGTCATATGACATGACCCTGGTTGTATTTTGAGCAGAGGTTAAGTACATCACATGACATAACCCTGGTTGCTGAGATAAGAGTAGGCTCTAGGAGACTAAGGCTGGAAGCTGGGAGAACAGAAGGGCTATGGCAATACTACAGTGAGAGATGAGGCTTGGATCGAGGTGGTGACAGTGGGAAAGGCAAAAAAAAAAAAAAAAAAGTAGAATTCTAAAGATACTCTGAAAGTAAACACAACAGGATTTTTTAATGGGCTTGACGTGGAATGTGAGAAAAAAGGGATAATAAATAAAGATAGAATTTCTTCTTAATTACCAGTGAGGGAGCACTTGTGTAGACTGTAGTCTCTCTGTTTTGGCCAATTTCTCCCTTTTGGAGTGAGAGCTTTTAGCTAATGCCTGTACCCCCATCCTATCTTGGAAGTAACTGTTTTTTGATATTACAGGCTCATAGGTGGAAGGAACTTTCTTGTCTCAGGTAAGACTTTGGATTGTGGACTTTTGAGTTAATCCTGAAATGAGTTAAGACTTGGGGGACTGTTGAGAAAGGATGATTGTATTTTTCAGTGTGAGGAGGGGCCTGGTGTGAGGTGACTGGATTGTAGGGGTGGATTTCTCCCTTGTTGTTGTTCTCATGATAGTGGCTGAGTTCTCATGAGATCTGTTTGTTTAAAAATGTGTATCACCTTTCTGTTTGCTCTCTTCCTCCTGCTCCAGTCATGAAAGACATGCCTGCTTCCCCTTCACCTTCCACCATGATTGAAAGTTTCCTGAGGCCCCCCAGCCATGCTTCCTGTACAGCCTGCAGGACCATGAGCCGATTAAACTTCTTTTCTTTATAAATTACTCAGTCTCAGGTAGTTCTTTATAGCAATGCAAGAACAGACTAACAGAGGGTCTTTGAGACCTGTCAGTGCCATTTTGATTTGTGGATACCTATTTTTTGGGGGGTGCAGGGCAGCAAGGGGAATGAAGGCTGGTATGTCCTACTCTGTCATCTTGGTGATATCGCTCTCCTGATTTCATGTGAAGTGAACTCTATCACTTCATATCAATTTCAAAACTAAATTCATCCAAATTAAGTAACTTCATTAACTCTGTGTCCACTCAGTATTACGAACATAATAAAACAGTTATCACAAAAATTGAAAATCAACTCTAAATTTATAAATACCAACAGAATGTTTTAATGTTTTTATAGTTTTTACAGCCACTTTACATAACAATGTTGATGACAATCAAAATCTTCTGCCTATTAGAATGTTAAAAAGTTAAAAGAGTGTGCGGTGGCTCACGCCTGTAATCCCAGCCCTCAGGGAGACTGAGGTGGGTGGATCACTTGAGGTCAGGAGTTCGAGACCAGCATGGCCAACATGGTGAAACCCTGTCTCTACTAAAAAAATTCAAAAATTAGCCGGATGTGGTGGCAGGCACCTATAATCCCAGCTACTTGGGAGGCTGAGGCAGGAGAATTGCTTGAACCCATGAGGAAGAGGTTGCAGTGAGCCGAGATGGTGCCACTGAACTCCAGCCTGGATGATAGAGAGAGACTCTGTCTCAAAAAAAAAAAAAAAAAGTTAAAAGTATGTGAAATCATTATTGTTCGTCTTGTAAAAAGTTTCCATTTCAATATAATTGTCATATCTTTTTACCAAGTTTACAAATAAGCTTTTCCTTTGATTGGAGGCTAAATTTCAGCTCATGTGTGAAATGTAACATCAATGAGAAAACATAAATTACATTGCCCATTGTGGTCTTTGATTATTAAATGTTTGGCAAGTATTCCTTCTGTTTGAAGAAAATTGTGAATTGGAATTAATAGTAGAGTAAATCTTTGTAAAAATTTTCCATGATTCATCCAATGAGAACTGGCAAAGAACACACGTTCATTAGATCCATTGTCTTCTAATTATTCCACAAACTGGTGGCGATTTATTGCACTGACACATATAAACTCAAGGATTTAAAAAAAACTCTATCCATGGCACTTTTCATAGAGTCTGTCTGAGAAAACTGAGAGTAAAAATTTTCAGGAGAACAAAGCTATGAATAAAAGCATTTGCCTCTTGTTTTAAAATTCCAATAAATCCTGATATTTGACTTCATATATCTGGAGTACAAGTTGTCATGAGAGAAACAAATATAATCCCATTTAGCTGAAATTTTTTCTTTGAGAGATATAAAAGATTAAAATGTACTTATGCCATGAGTTTGATTTTTGGGGTCATGATGACATTTCTCCATAAATTAGGAAGTCCTTTGAGAACAAAAGCCATTAATTTGGTTAGTGTTCTTGTATTGCACAACTAATCTAAAGCTAAAGAAGAGTACTTGCAGTTTTTCAAACTTTATATCAATTGACATTTGATATCATTTAAACTATCTTCTGTTTTACATGCTATAGTCGGTTGGCTTTAATTGGAGGTCTTTCACTTTGGGTAAAATAAATTATGGCCTTTTACTCATACTTCAGTTATTTTAAAAAATAGTAGCTGAAAATTAAAATCACCCTAGTTGGGGGGCATTTAAAACAACACAAAGGACAAAAATGTGGGAGCAAGGCCAGGCTCACCCCAGATCAGCTGAATCTGAATTTCTGGCAGTAGGCCTGGGATGAGCACTCTCATTTAAAGCTCCTGGATGATTCTGTAATAAGTAGTCAGCTGTGGACCAGACGCAGTGGCTCACGCCTGTAATCCCAGCACTTTGGGAGGTCGAGGCAGGCGGATCACGAGGTCAGGAGATCAAGACCATCCTGGCGAACATGGTGAAACCCCATCTCTAATAAAAATACAAAAAATTAGCTGGGAGTGGTGGCACGTGCCTGTAGTTCCAGCTACTTGGGAGGCTAAGGCAGGAGAATCGCTTGACCTGGGAGGCAGAGCTTGCAGTGAGCCGAGATGCGCCACTGCACTCCAGCCTGGGCGACAGAGTGAGACTCCGTCTCAAAACAAACAAACAAACAAACAAACAAACAAACAAACAAACAAAAAACCAAAAAGTAGTCAGCAGTGAGAACCAGGGACCTTGGCTTTTGATCATCTCTCTGGTGGACTGAAGGGAACTGTTTTCCATCACAGAGCCGGCTTGTCCTCAGCTCAGTGAGTCCACCCTGTTCACCCAGGGCAGCACTTTCCATCCCTCACAGAAAGATGCTTCCAGCCAGGCCCATATATTTACTAACAATTTCCTCTCCCCTACTCCTCCTACCATTAATTTCAGCTACTGCATCTTAGCCTCCGCCTACCTCCCCCTGTCCATGTCTCCGTATTTCTGCTGCCACATAGTAAAGGTCTCCTCAAAGTCCATCTAAAATCCTAATCTTTCCTTAAACCCACAGTCTTCTACTTTTATCCTATGTCCAAACCAATCCCTCAGGCTCCGTAAGCAGAGCGCTTCTGCTCTTTTATGTACTTCTTAAATTGCTTTCTAAGCATTTGAACTGCATGTCCTCATTCTCTAAATGCTTTGGGACCTTAAAGGCAAGACCCAGAGCTGATTCGCTTCGACCCTGACCCACTTTATGCAAGGCTGGATACACAACAAGTAAACTCACTGAATGAGTAAATAAACGAACAACTAAATGTAACTATGGAGAAATTAACACTCATGAAAGAATACATAAACAAAAAAATGCAGGTTTAATTCATAAATGGAAGTGGCTAGGCCCTTGCCAGAACTCAATGAAGTACCCTCCCCAGGAAGAGAAGAAAGAAGATGGGAGATGGGGGTCTGATTCTGGCCCCACTTCTGATGGCTGATTTGCAATTTCTACTCTTGTTAGCAATTGGAAAACCCATATAAGAAGTTATCGTCTCTTTGCATAGGTCTGCTTGTATGCATCTCTTCATTTCAACGGCTACATCACGAATACCTGCAAGAAACCGTAAGTGAGATGTCCACTCTCTCCTCCTTCCTTATACTCAGCATTTTACCCATACAGAATGTGCTGGAGTAGGATATAAGTCAAGTCACACTCTGGTGTGATCCACCTGACAGGGCTCTCTGTAGCAGAGGCAATCAGCTAGAAATGTGTCCTCCAAACACAGGACTTCCAAATTCCTAAATCTTCTCAAAATCTACGTCAATCACATATTGCCATATTTTCTAAACTTTATATGAACTTTTTTCCAACTTATATTACCACTTGGGATAGCATACACTTTTATAGACACTTTACGCCAACAGTAGTAAGTCCTAATGACTTTGCTAGGAGTATCCTGTATGCTACTGATACTCAGGGTAGTTGGTGTGTCTGAGTTACGTAGACTCTTTGTAAATTTAGGAACATAAATCTAATCTCTTATTCTTGGTCAGAGTTATCGTTTAAGAACTAGCTAGACATAAAAAAGCTATGACTGTGATTGTGTTCCCTGCCTTTCAAAGCACCTTCAGACATATTCTTTCACATGGCACATATTCTATGCTCTTGATGATTTCATCTTATTTCTTCTGGGGTGTCAACAGCAATCGAGAGATTGCTATTTTAAAGCAAATAAATCCCTCTTTTGTTATGCAAATTACAGAAAGTAGAAACATAAGAATCCAAGAGACCAACCAATATGGTTAGCCTCTGTAGTTGCCTCACTTAGATGAACTTCAGGAAGGGGGAGCTCCCCAGAGTCAGCGGGAGGATATGAGCAGGTAAAGAGGAATTACAGAAACAACCCAACCATGGAACTCAGCCCACTGCATTTCGTGCTATTCCACACTATCACTCCTAATTCAATTCTCATTTAAATGTCTTCAATTAATTTAGAATTTTGTATTGTATTTTCTTAAAGCAAGCATAGTAAAATATAATTTGCAATCTCTTCGAGGAAAGTTTAAGCTTGGTCATTGCTTCTCTCCAAAGCCTTTATTTTGAAAATTTAAACAACAACAGCAGAGAAGAAAAAAGCACACATTGCCCCTGTGTTTTTTTTTCTTTTTTTTTTAACTTAACCAAAATCTGCAGAAGATGACGACTCCTCCAATATGCTGAACCAACTTCCTCAAAGCTAGCAGAGAGCCTGTCAATGAATGCACATATCAATTCAAAAATGAGTGAATATGAGAAAGCCAGCTGGACATATTTAAGAGTCAGACCACTGCTGTGTCCTCACTTCTAAGAGATCTGGACAAAAGCTCATTTCTCCTCTACCTTACCCTTGGAACACAGACCCCATAAGCTTGGGAGAGAATACCAGTACATCCGAGAAAAGTACCTGTGTTGATGATGCCAGAGAATTCAATACACTTTATTTTATCTGCTGCACACCATTTGAGTTCTGGATCGCATTTCCTTCCCTGCACTGCAAAGCATGTCGGGCACTTAAAGCCACTGGAGCTGAATTCATCAACATCCTTCTCCTCTAGGTCACTCATCATAATCTCCCAGGAAACTGTTAAAAAAAGATAGAAAACTGGCTAGGTATTTGCCATTGATAAGCAAATGTACTCGTTCTTATAGAACAGCCACTAGAACTAGATCCACCCACCCGATTCACCCTTCCCTAATCCTCACCCCTGCCTTCCTCATGTGACACTTTCAAATGCATCCAACAACACTAGAGTTACTATAAAAATCCCTGCCATTATGGAGCTCATTTTCAGATGGAGGACGCAGAAAAAAACAAATGAAGAAGAAAAAAATATGATATGTCAGATGATGATAAATACTACGGAGAGAGACAAAACAGGACAGGATGTACAGGGTAGGGATGTAATTTACGGGGCGGTCAGGAAAGGCCTCACAGAAAAAGGGACATTTTTGAGAGGAGGCCTGGAAAAGGTCTACTTCCAAACACTTACACAGAATAATGTGGTCTTACAAGTAAAGGTCACGGGTGGCAGTACGCACAGGATACTCAAAGAAGGGGCCCAAACTGACAAGGAAGAGCCTTAGCTTCTCCCGCACACTCTGCCTCTGGGGCTCCATAATAATGTCCTAGTGAACAGAAGTCGACTGATTCCTTGCTTCCATTCCAGTGTTCTTGCTGCCACCTGCTGTCATGGGCAAAGAGTGGGCTTGGCTGTTCCAGTGAAAGATGTCCTGGCACAGAGCAGAGAATGGAGGGGACTATGAATAAAGAGGTAGAAATCTGTGGAAAATTAAGAGCAAGGGGAAAAAAGGAGTAAAAGCCATAGTATTTACCTGAAGAATTCTTCTTAGGCTATCAAAAGGTGGTTTTGATTTGTTCACCTCCCCAAAACCAGGGCCTCCTCTGCCTCTGTTAACCCCTAAGGGATGAGCAGTATGTGACACCAAGGGGACATGCCCACCTGAGTCCTATACGCCCTTTCCCCACCTTGCCTGGCTACCAAGAATCCTGGGATTTCTTGCTCAAACAGACTGAGGTCTAACCAAGCAGTTGCCAGAGGTGGTGGGAGTGGGGAGTTTAAACTTCAGCATTGGCGTGTCCACACACATGATCACGATGGCCTTCAGAGTGAAGGGGAATGTGGAATGGGGAAAAGAGATGGGCTGGAGACCAGGATCCAGATTTCTCAGTGCTGCAATTCTCTGGCATGAAACTCTTACGACCATTCCAAATCTTTTAGATCATTCTGAAGACATATTTGTACAAGTAAAAGGATGGAAACTATTTTAATTTTTAGCTTACTATATTTCTTTTAAATATTGTGACATGTTACCATGGGCCCTGCAGACGTGAGGGCAGCTGGCCCTCCACCCTGGGTAGGAGAAGGGGTTGGGAAGGCAGTGCTGAGGCCTGGGAGCTAGTGCTGCCATGGAGAGAAGGAGAAGCAGAGACCAGATATGCCCAGATGCCTCTCCACCCACCACAACCATTAGAGATCCAGGGCTAATCAGGCTTGCTTTCTTTGGAGAGTCTTGTTTGAGGAAACACAATCCAAATGTAATTTTAAAAACACATAGATTTGGCTTGGCACAGTGGCTCACACCTGTAATCCCAGCACTTCGGGAGGCCAAGGCAGGTGGATTACGAGGTCAGGAGATCAAGACCATCCTGGCTAACATGGTGAAACCCCGTCTCCACTAAAAATACAAAAAACTAGCCGGGCGAGGTGGCGGCGCCTGTAGTCCCAGCTACTCGGGAGGCTGAGGCAGGAGAATGGCGTGAACCTGGGAGGCGGAGCTTGCAGTGAACTGAGATTATGCCACTGTATACCAGCCTGGGCGACAGAGCAAGACTCCGTCTCAAGAAAAAAAAAGGCATAGATTCAAAACTAATTCGTAAAAACTTATCACTTTAAAAAGTAATTTTAAAAATTGAAAAACAAAATAACAAAAATTCCAATCATTAATAAAGAGACCTTCCAATTCATAATTTCTCAGCAATGTCTCATATCCCCTTTTGACACTTTCCAAACTCTTTCATACCCTACTCTGCTCTGAAGCTACTTTGTCCAACGTATCTATTTAAAATTAATTAAAATAAAATATAATTGAAAATTCAGTTTCTCAGTCACACCAGTCTCATTTCAAATGCTGGATAGCCGCACATGGCTAGTGGCCACTGTACTGGACAGCACAGACATAGACATTTTGATCAGTACAGAAGGTAATGATGTATGCAAATTAAAATTGCAATGAGTGGGATGGCGCCCAAGATAGCTGAATAGGAACAGCTCCAGCCTCCAGCTCCCAGCATGAGTGACACAGAAGACGGGTGATTTCTGCATTTTCAACTGAGGTACCAGGTTCATCTCACTTGGGCGTGTCGGACAGTTGATGCTGGTCCATGGGTGCAGCCCGACCAATGAGAGCTGAAACAGGGCGAGGCATCGCCTCACCTGGGAAGCACAAGGGGGAAGGGAATTCCTTTTCCTAGCCAAGGGAAATTGAGACACACAACACCTGGAAAATCGGGTAACTCCCACCCTAATACTGTGCTTTACCAAGGGTCTTAGCAAATGGCACACCAGCAGATTATATCGCACACCTGGCCTGGAGGGTCCCACACCCATTGGAGCCTCCTTCATTGCTAGCACAGCAGTTGGAGATCTAACTGCAAGGCAGCAGCGAGGCTGGGGGAGGTAAACAAAGTCACCAGGAAGCTCGAATTGGGTGGAGCCCATCGCAGCTCAAGGAGGCCTGCCTGCCTCTGTAGACTCCACCTCTGGGGACAGGGCATAGCTAAACAAAAAGCAGCAGAAACCTCTGCAGATGTAAAAGTCCCGTCTGACAGCTTTGAAGAGAGCAGTGGATGTTCCAGCATGGAGGTTGAGATCTGAGAACAGACAGACTGCCTGCTCAAGTGGGTCCCTGACCCCTGAGTAGCCTAACTGGAAGACATCCCCCACTAGGTGCAGACCGACACATCACACCTCACACAGCAGGGTACACCCTGAGATGAAGCCTCCAGAGCAAGAATCAGACAGCAACATTTGCTGTTCAGCAATATTCTATCTTCTGCATCCTCTGCTGCTGATACCCAGGCAAATAGGGTCTGCAGTGGACCTCATGCAAACTCCAACAGACCTGCAGCTGAGGGTCCTGACTGTTAGAAGGAAAACTAACAAACAGAAAGGACACCCACACCAAACCCCATCAGTACGTCACCATCATCAAAGACCAAAGGCAGATAAAACCACAAAGATGGGGAAGAAGCAGTGCAGAAAAGCTGGAAATTCAAAAAATCAGAGCGCATCTCCCCTTCCAAAGGAACGTAGCTCATCGCCAGCAATGGAACAAAGCTGGAAGGAGAATGACTTTGACGAGTTGAGAGAAGGCTTCAGGCAATCAAACTTCTCAGAGCTAAAGTAGGAACTACGTAACCAGCGCAAAGAAACTAAAAACCTTGAAAAAGAATGGATGAATGGATAACTAGAATAATCAATGCAGAGAAGACCTTAAAAGAACTGACAGAGATGAAAACCATGACACGAGAACTACGTGACAAATGCACAAGCCTCAGTAACCGACTCGATCAACCGGAAGAAAGATTATCAGTGATTGAAGATCAAATGAATGAAATGAAAAGAGAAGAGAAATGTAGAGAAAAAAAAGTAAAAAGAAATGAACAAAGCCTCCAAGAAATATGGGATTATGTGAAAAGACCAAATCTACGTCTGATTGGTGTGCCTGAAAATGATGGGGAAAATGGAATCAAGTTGGAAAACACTCTGCAGGATATCATCCAGGAGAACTTCCCCAACCTAGTAAGGCAGGCCAATATTCAAATCCAGAAAATATAGAGAATGCCACAAAGATACTCCTCGAGAAGAGCAACTCCAAGACACATAATTGTCAGATTCACCAAAGTTGAAATGAAGGAAAAACTGTTAAGGGCAGCCAGAGAGAAAGGTCGGGTTACCCACAAAGGGAAGCCCATCAGACTAACAGCAGATCTCTCGGCAGAAACTCTCCAAGCCAGAAGAGAGTGGGGGCCAATATTCAACATTCTTAAAGAAAAGAATTTTCAACCCAGAATTTCATATCCAGCCAAACTAAGTTTCATAAGTGAAGGAGAAATGAAATCCTTTACAGACAAGCAAATGCTTAGAGATTTTGTCACCACCAGGCCTGCCCTACAAGAGATCCTGAAGGAAGCACTAAACATGGAAAGGAACAACCGGTACCAGCCATTGCAAAAACATGCCAAAAGGTAAAGTCCATCGATGCTAGGAAGAAACTGCATCAACTAACGAGCAAAATAGCCAGCTAATATCATAATGACAGGATCCAGTTCACACATAACAATATTAACCTTAAATGTAAATGGACTAAATGATCCAATTAAAAGACACAGACTGGCAAATTGGACAAAGAGTCAAAACCCATCAGTTTACTGTATTCAGGAGACCCATCTCACATGCAAAGACACATATAGGCTCTAAATAAAGGGATGGAGGAAGATCTACCAAGCAAATGGAAAACAAAAAAAAAAGCAGGGGTTGCAATCCTAGTGTCTGATAAAACAGACTTTAAACCATCAAAGATCAAAAGAGACAAAGAAGGCCATTACATAATGGTAAAGGGATCACTTCAACAGGAAGAGCTAACTATCCTAAATATATATGCACCCAATACAGGAGCACCCAGATTCGTAAAGCAAGTCCTCAGAGATTTACAAAGAGACTTAGACTCCCATACAATAAAAATAGGAGACTTCAACACCCCACTGTCAACATTAGACAGATCAACGAGACAGAAAGTTAACAAGGATATCCAGGAATTGAACTCTGCTCTGCACCAAGTGGACCTAATAGACATCTACAGAACTCTCCACCCCAAATCAACAGAATATACATTCTTCTCAGCACCACGTCACACTTATTCCAAAATTGACCACCTAGTTGGAAGTAAAGCACTCCTCAACAAATGTAAAAGAACAGAAATGTTAACAAAACGTCTCTCAGACCACAGTGTAATCAAACTAGAACTCAGGACTGAGAAACTCAATCAAAACTGCTCAACTACATGGAAACTGAACAACCTGCTCCTGAATGACTACTGTGTACATAACGAAATGATGGCAGAAATAAAGATGTTCTTTGAAACCAATGAGAACAAAGATATAACACACCAGAATCTCTGGGACACATTTAAAGCAGTGTGTAGAGGGAAATTTATAGCACTAAATGCCCACAAGAGAAAGCAGGAAAGATCGAAAATTGACACCCTAACATCACAATTAAAAGAACTAGAGAAGCAAGAGCAAACACATTCAAAAGCTAGCAGAAGGCAAGAAATAACTAAGATCACAGCAGAACTGAAGGAGACAGAGACACCAAAAACCCTCCAAAAAATTATGAATCCAGGAGCTGGTTTTTTGAAAAGATCAACAAAATTGATAGACCACTAGCCAGACTAAGAAAGAAGAAAAGAGAGAAGAATCAAATAGATGCAATAAAAAATGATAAAGGGGATATCACCACCAACCCCACAGAAATACAAACTACCATCAGAGAATACTATCAACACCTCTATGCAAATAAACTAGAAAACCTAGAAGACATGGATAATTTCCTGGACACTTACACTCTCCCAAGACTAAACCAGGACGAAGTTGAATTCCCTGAATAGACTAACAGCAGACTCTGAAATTGAGGCAATAATTAATAGCCTACCAACCAAAAAAGGTCCAGGACCAGACAGATTCACAGCCGAGTTCTACCAGAGGTACAAGGAGGAGCTGGTACCATTCCTTTTGAAACTATTCCAATCAATAGAAAAAGAGGGAATCCTCCCTAACTCATTTTATGAGGACAACATCATCCTGATACCAAAGCCTGGAGGAGACACGACAAAAAAAAGAGAATTTTAGACCAATATCCCTGATGAACATCGATGCAAAAATCCTCAATAAAATACTGGCAAACCGAGTCCAGCAGCACATCAAAGAGCTTATTCACCATGATCAAGTGGGCTTCATCCCTGGGATGCAAGGCTGGTTCAATATATGCAAATAAATAAACGTAATCCAGCATATAAACAGAAGCAAAGACAAAAACCACATGATTATCTCAATAGATGCAGAAAAGGCCTTTGACAAAATTCAACAGCCCTTCATGCTAAAAACTCTCAATAAATTCAGTATTGATGGAACGTATCTCAAATTAATAAGAACTATTTATGACAACCCCACCGCCAATATCATACGGAATGGGCAAAAACTGGAAGCATTCCCTTTGAAAACTGGCACAAGACAGGGATGCCCTCTCTCACCACTCCTATTCAACATAGTGTTGAAAGTACTGGCTAGGGCAATCAGGCAAGAGAAAGAAATAAAGGGTATTCAGTTAGGAAAAGAAGAAGTCAAATTGTCCCTGTTTGCAGATGACATGATTGTATATTTAGAAAACCCCATTGTCTCAGCCCAAAATCTCCTTAAGCTGACAAGCAACTTCAGCAAAGTCTCAGGATACAAAATCCATATGCCAGAATCACAAGCATTCTTATACATCAGTAACAGACAAACAGCCAAATCATGAATGAACTCCCATTCACAATAGCTTCAAAGAGAATAAAATAACTAGGAATCCAACTTACAAGGGATGTACAGAACCTCTTCAAGGAGAACTACAAACCACTGCTCAGTGAAATAAAAGAGGACACAAACAAATGGAAGAACATACCATGCTCATGGATAGGAAGAATCAATATCAGTGAAAATGGTCATACTGCCCAAGGTAATTTATAGATTCAATGCCACCCCCATTAAGCTACCAATGACTTTCTTCAGATAATTGGATAAAACTGCTTTAAAGTTCATATGGAACCAAAAAAGACCCCACATTGCCAAGACAATCTTAAGCCAAAAGAAGAAAGCTGGAGGCATCACGCTACCTGACTTCAAACTATACTACAAGGCTACAGTAACCAAAACAGCATGGTACTGGTACCAAAACAGAGATATAGACCAATGGAACAGAACAGAGTCCTCAGAAATAATACCACACATCTACAGCCATCTGATCTTTGACAAACCTGACAAAAACAAGAAATGGGGAAAGGATTTTCTATTTAATAAATGGTGCTGGGAAAATTGGCTAGCCATAAGTAGAAAGCTGAAACTGGATCCTTTCCTTACTCCTTATATGAAAATTAATTCAAGATGGATTAGAGACTTAAATGTTAGACCTAAAACCATAAAAACCCTAGAAGAAAACCTAGGTAATACTATTCAGGACATAGGCATGGGCAAGGACTTCATGTCTAAAACACCAAAAGCAACGGCAACAAAAGCCAAAATTGACAAATGGGATCTAATTACACTAAAGAGCTTCTGCACAGCAAAAGACACTACCATCAGAGTGAACAGGCAACCTACAGAATGGGAGAAAATTTTTGCAATCTACTCATCTGACAAAGGGCTAATATCCAGAATCTACAAAGAACTCAAACAAATTTACAAAAAAAAAGCAAACAACCCCATCAAAAAGTAGGCAAGGGATATGAACAGACACTTCTCAAAAGAAGACATTCATACAGCCAACAGACACATGAAAAAATGCTCGTCATCACTCGCCATCAGAGAAATGCAAATGAAAACCACAATGAGATACCATCTCACACCAGTTAGAATGGCAATCACTAAAAAATCAGGAAACAACAGGTGTTGGAGAGGATGTGGAGAAATAGGAACACTTTTACACTGTTGGTAGGATTGTAAACTAGTTCAACCATTATGGAAAACAGTATGGCGATTCCTCAAGGATCTAGAACTAGAAATACCATTTGAGCCAGCCATCCCATTACTGGGGATATACCCAAAGGATTATAAATCATGCTGCTATAAAGACACATGCACACGTATGTTTACTGCGGCACTATTCACAATAGCAAAGACTTGGAATCAACCCAAATGTCCATCAGTGACAGACTGGATTAAGAAAATGTGGCACATTTACTCCATGGAATACTATGCAGCCATAAAAAAGGATGAGCTTGTGTCCTTTGTAGGGACATGGATGCAGCTGGAAACCATAATTCTCAGCAAACTATCACAAGAACAGAAAACCAAACACCACATGTTCTCACTCATAGGTGGGAAGTGAATAATGAGATCACTTGGACACAGGAAGGGGAACATCACACACCGGGGCCTATTGTGGGGAGTGGGGAGGAGGGAGGGATAGCATTAGGAGATATACCTAATGCAAATGATGAGTTAATGGGTGCAGCACACCAACATGGCACATGTATACATATGTAACAAACCTGCACGTTGTGCACATGTACCCTAGAACTTAAAGTATAATAATAAAGAAAATTAAGAAACAAAACAAAACAATAAGAAAAAAAAGAAATGGTCATCAAGCAAAACAATAAAAAATAAATTTAAAAAATTGCAATGAGGGGCAACAGGTATTCTCATCTATTTCTGGTGGGTAAATTAGTAATCCTTTTTTTGAGAAAAATTTGCACAAGCTCTTTTATCCAGCAATTCCTAGGTATTTTCCCACACGCATTTGTACAAGGTCATTCATTGCAGCATCCTCTGTGGTAAGAAGTGATCAGAAGTGATTGAAATTCTCATGGTTAGATGGATTCTGTCATATCCATAAAACAGAGATGAATACTACCATAGACAGAATATGGCCATATTCTGATGAAATGAAAAGTTCTTCAAGATGTACTTTTAAGGGAAAAAAACAAGATGTAGAGCATTTGGTATAAAATGCTGCCAATGGAAAGAAAAGATGCATTTGGGTATGTTTGTAAATAACAGACCACTTCTGGAAAGGTAAACAAGAAAGGAATAACTGTGGCTGCTTCATAGGAGTTGTTTTGGGGGCTGAAGAGGGTAGGATAATATATGGCATAGGCATATATTACTTATTTTTACAGTTATACAATTAAAAACAAATATAAGTAAACTTAAAAATGGGACAATACATGAAAATAAGTTTTAAAATTTGTTTTTCCTTCTGAAAAAAATGGCTTGCTACAGAAAATATTATATTCAAACAAACTTCACTACAAATCACTACAAACCACTAAGCAATCTCTGATCAGCAGAGCAAAGGAGGGCACTTTTGAGGAAACAAGTGGTCACCTGGTTAAGTATGAGATTAAGTATCACTTTCTCCCACTCCCCTCAAAGTTGCCCTCATGCCTCCCTCTGCCCCTCCAGGGCTGCCTGGCTGGGGTCCTAATTTCCCAAGGCAATGGCATGTGAACTTAAGGAAAATTATTAGCGTGTGTGCCATATGCAGACTGATAGGTCTCCCTGCCCTCTCAACCAAATGCACAAACACCCTTAAGCCCAATATCCCAGTAAACTTTTTTTTTTTTTAAGTTTTGGACTTTGATTTCTATTAAAATGCAGAGCATCCCAGGCAAGTTAATAGCACTGTTCTTTGCTATTCATGGTGAGAGGAATGATGATTTTACCATCCTTTTTTTTGAAAAATGAGCTTTGATTGAGAAAAATCAGTGGGGCTGGCTTTGGGCTCTAGAGGAGGTAAGATAGGATAGAGTGGAGAAGACAGAGGATGGGGAAAGGAGAAGAGAACTTGAAGATTGGAAGCTCCAAGATAAACTTCCACATTTTACCTAAGGCCTGTTCTCAAAATAAATAAAACAAGACTTTCTGTAATGTTTTATTAGGTGTGGAAAGCAGAAGAGAAGAAAATATATCAAGAAAAAACTGTAATTTTACGTAAAATTATGCTGAACTTTATCTTATCAAAAGTCCTAAGTTGGCTCATAATGAATTCTTACTAAGTGATAGCTATTTTTACTGTGATGCTGGTCCACCAGTATGGGGCGGGGGAAAGGACAGGTGGGTGGTGAGTCTATTTTCAGTCTGCCCTCCTCTTTCTCATCAAAGGAAAGATGAGAACTTTGAGAGGCTGAGGGAACCAGGAAAGGTGCAAGGAGGTGGCCAGGAACAGTCGGTGCTCCTGAACGTGAATTAGTACACTACCCAGACGATGTGAAAAGCTGGCTTGGGAGGGGATGCAGGATGCCCTGGCAGCAATGGGAGAAATGTTAAAATGATTATGTGGCACTAACTGAATGACTCTTTCCGATAAGCAGACCCAGAACATCTTTCTTACTTCTGTGAACAATTAGGGACAGTTAGAGGCTGTTCACACAACACCCTATAACCTTCAGGGAAATCGGGGAAGTAGAACTACTTGGATGAGGGTTCATGATTCACGTTTCACTGGTGAACACTTTCTCTCCCCTCCATTCTCCCAACATGAAGTGGTCTCTGGAGAAAGACAGACAGACATTAAAGCTCCCTTTAATGAGAGCTTATTAAATGCCAGGCATTGTGTCAGCCCTTTACTAGCTCACATATTCCTTACAACTCTAATAGGCAGGAACCACTATTCTTAGTACTCTAATAAGGATAGCTAAGAACAGATAAGCTCAGCTGCTTTCCTGAGGCCAGGCAGTCAGTAAGTGGATGGTCAGGAGGCAACACTCAGGACTGTGTCCCCAGCACTGTTCTGTAGACTGTTAAGCACTGTGAGGGCAGGCACCGTGTCTGCTCTTTCCTTATGCCATGCTGAGTACACTGCCCAACAAAGAAAGGTGATTGGAGGTTTGCAGAATGCAAAGGGGAATGCGGCTGAGAATGCGAGAATGAAGGCAGAAATGCTGGAATAAAGGCTGGACTGGGGTAGAGAAAGCAGGCGGTGATTCAGAAATGCGGGTGGGAATTAGAGCAGCGATGTGGGAACGCGGAAACGCAGGTGGGAATGATGGGGAGAAAGTGGCGATGTTGGGGAATGCGGCTGGGAATGCAGGAATGAGGGTGGAAATGGGGGAATGCAGGCTAGAAAAGAGTGGAGAATACAGGAATGCAGCAGGAACCTGGGAATGCAGAGAGGGATGCTGCGGGAATGCGGGAGGGCCCCAACACACTCGCTCACCTGTGAAGAAGGGCATGAAAGCAAGGCTGCAGGCCAGGAGGAGCCTGCCTGCGGCCGAGGGACGCATGGCTGAGGCTGCGGCCGGCCCCGTCGCTCTCTCTGGAAGAGAGCAGCCAGTGAGCTCCGTTCCCCGCAGGGGACACGCCCAGGCCGCGGGCCGCCTCCCGCCACGCCAATGTTCTTTCCGCTGGCGCGTGCGAGCGCCCCTCACAGCGTCCTGGATGCTGGGTGGGCCGCTCTGTGAACTCGGCCTCTGGGGGCGCCTGGGACTCGGAAGCACGGCCTAGCCGAGACTTACAGGCCCAGGGAGCCTCTGGCCTGTCCGCTCCTTTCCACAGGCGCTGGGGGCCGGCGGGAGGCGCTGGACGGGCAGCTGCCGCCTCGGGGCGGGGCGGCTTGGTGAACGGATACTTGACGCCCGGCGGTCCGGGATGGGCTAGGCCGGACGGCACTGCGCATGCGCCAGCCTCTGCAGTCGCTTTGGCGTGCCCCATTGGTCCTCACTTCCCGCTTTTCCCGCCCTCTGGGAGCCTTGACCAATGAGATTCCGGTGGCTCCCGGCTCACGTGACTGGAGAAAGCCTGGTGGGCTATTTCCACAGTTCTGACGATTGGGAGAACTTGGAGGAGCTGGAATGGCTGTTTTTCCGGTTCTTTGGTTCTCAGCGCCTCCCCCCCCCCCCCCCCCCCGCCAATTAAAGATATGCTATTGTGGCTGACCCTCTTCCCTACCTAGCCTAAGCGTTTTTGAGGAAAGGGTACCTATATATTTAATTCTCTGACCAGGAACATCCTACCCTACCAATACCCTCCAAGTCGTCAATGCATCTAGTGCAATTCTGGCACCTCTGAAGCTTTTCTAACACACCCACACCTCCGTGAGACTGAACACTTTGAAAGGACAGGGACTGTGTATATATGCATGATCCGCATACTTCCCGTCCTTAGCACTGTACCTGGGACATAAATGCATTGTTAGTGTGTGTTGAATGAACACACACATAGGTAGAAGCAAAAGAGTGTTAGAATTCTTCCTGTTACCCAACTGCTGTTTTGATGGCTTGCTTTTCCGGCAGCTGCAGAAGCTCTAATTCTTTGTGGAAGCAACCTAAATGTCCATCAATGGATGAATGGATAAAGAAAACGTGACATCTACCTACGATGATGTGACACCTACCTTACTCAGCCTTAAAAAGGAGATCTTGTGACAAGCTACAACATGAAGGCATCTTGAGCACATTATGCTAAGTGAGATAAGCCAGTCACAAAAAGACAATTACCGCATGATTCCATTTACATACGTATCTAAAGTAGTCAAACTCTTAAAAACAGAAAGTAGAATGGTGACTTCCAGGAGCTGGGGAAGGTGAAGGGCAGTTATTGTTCAGTGGGTGTAGAGGTTCAGTTTTGCAAGATGAAAAAGTTCTAGGGATCTGTAGCACAACAAGGTGTGTATAGTTGGTAGCACAGCACACTTACAAATGATTAAGATGGTAAATGTTATGGAATGCGTTTTTTTCCGCAATAAATAATAACAATAATTTAAAGGAAAAACCTACTCGTTTAACATTTACATCACAACCTTCATTCTTTGTGGTAGATTCACCAGCCACTAAGTTGCTTTGACCATTCATCCAGTGTTTTGACCCGTGATTGATAAACATCCCCTAAAGCACTTTGCAACAGAACTTGCTGCAATGATGAAAATGTTCTGTATCTGTGCTAATACAGTAAGTACTGTGGTGGGTTGAATGGTGGCCCCACATATTTGTCCACATTCGAATCCCCAGAACTTGTGTATGTTACTTTACATGGAAAAATATGTGATTAAGTTAAGAATCTTGAGGGAGAACTTATCCTGGATTATATAGGTGGGACCCTAAATGCAATCACATTTATCTTTATAAGAGAAGCAGAGGAAGTGTTTTTGAGACAGAGGAGAAGACACAGAAGCAGAGGCCATGTGACCATGGAGACAGAGATTGGAGTGATGAGACCCACAAGCCAAGGAATGCTGACAGACACTAGCAGTGGGAAGAGGCAAGGAACGGAGTCTCCCCAAGTCTCTGGCAGAAGCGTGACCCTGCCAACAACTGATTTCAGAATTCTGGCTTCCATACCTTTGTGAAAATAAATTTCTGTTTTTTTCGGCCACTTAGTCTGTGGTAATTTTGTTACATCAGCCCTAGAAAATTAATAGAAGTAACACATTTGGCTCTTGAGGTGACTGTACACTTGAAATGTGGCCAGTAAGGCTGAGAAATGGAATTTTAAATTCTATTTGATTTTAGTTAATTTAAACTATAAATCATCTTGAGTTGCTCTCTTCTGCCCTTTAGCCGCACTCCACTTCCACACAGTCACAGAGTGAAATTTTTCTTTTTTTTTTTTTTTATTATACTTTAAGTTCTAGGGTACATGTGCACAACGTGCAGGTTTGTTACATATGTATACATGTGCCATGTTGGTGTGCTGCACCCATTAACTCGTCATTTACATTAGGTATATCTCTTAATGCTATCCCTCCCCCTCCCCGCTCCCCACAATAGGCCCCGGTGTGTGATGTTCCCCTTCCTGTGTCCAAGTGATCTCATTGTTCAATTCCCACCTATGAGTGAGAACATGCGGTGTTTGGTTTTCTGTTCTTGCGATAGTTTGCTGAGAATGATAGTCTCCAGCTGCATCCATGTCCCTACAAGGGACACGAACTCATCCTTTTTTAATGGCTGCATAGTATTCCATGGTGTATATGTGCCACATTTTCTTTTCTTTCTTTCTTTTTTTTTTTTTTTTGAGATGGAGTCTCTCTCTGTCACCCAGGCTGGAGTTCAGTGGCCAGATCTCAGCTCACTGTAAGCTCCGCCTCCCGGGTTCCCGCCATTCTCCTGCCTCAGCCTCCTGAGTAGCTGGGACTACAGGCGCCGCCACCAGGCGTGGCTAGTTTTTTATATTTTTTTTTTAGTAGAGACGGGGTTTCACTGTGTTAGCCAGGATGGTCTCGATCTCCTGACCTCGTGATCCCCCCGTCTCGGCCTCCCAAAGTGCTGGGATTACAGGCTTGAGCCACCGCGCCTGGCCGTGCCACATTTTCTTAATCCAGTCTGTCACTGATGGACATTTGGGTTGATTCCAAGTCTTTGCTATTGTGAATAGTGCCGCAATAAACATACGTGTGCATGTGTCTTTATAGCAGCATGATTTATAATCCTTTGGGTATATACCCAGTAATGGGATGGCTGGGTCAAATGGTATTTCTAGTTCTAGATCCTTGAGGAATCACCATACACACAGTGCAATTTCTAAATCTCTGAACACCTGTCCTGGAACTGAATATGACATTACTCAGGCTCTAACTCCCAATCCAGTTGTCTCCAACATTCCTAACCCCTACTCCCATGGCAGCCTGTTATTGTCTATGGTGTCTCAACTGTTTTTCATCAATTCTCCCAGAGAAGTTTTTCAAATATATTTTTTTCCCAATTGACCTCTCCTCCATTAAATTGTAACACTGCTGATAAACTGTTTATTTGTTTATACATTGTGATCTCTCAGAGGACCACAAACCATTGTAATACCTAAGATTTCTCCCTACCTCTCCCCCTCAAAAAACTCCAATTTTTGCCCTCTTCGGGATGACATTGTCCCCATTGAGAATGCATGCCCTAGCCCAGTGATTCTCAATGGGAAATGATATTGTACTCTGGGCTACATTTGGCAATATATTGAGGCATTTCTGGTTATCACACTGGAAGAGGAAGTGGTGTGCTACTGATGACTAGTGGGCAAAGGCCAGCAATGCCGCTAAACCTCTTACAATACAACCTTCCCCCAACCACAACAAAGAATTATTTAGCATAAAATGTCAATAGTGCTGAGGCTGAGAAACCCTGTGTTAGCCTAGGCAACTAAAGGCCATCAAGGACAAATCTGTGGTTTGATGTATCAAAATTTCTCATTTTGTGGAACTGTGGGGCATCACACCAAGGACTTATAGGATTTAGGGGAAGGGTAAATCATAGATTCTGCTACTCTTCTCAGGAGAAACTTAAATGAAACTCAAAGCAAAGCACAGATGTATGTAAATAAAACCATGTCGAGTCTGAACTGTCAGGTACAGTTTCCTAATGAGAAAGTTTAGACACAAATGTTCCTGGAAACTCCTTGTCTCTACCTCTCCTCCTGGGTTGGAAAGCAAGGCTGCTTTTCTGACAAAGTGTCTGATTCTCTAGGCAGGTTCACAGTGAGTAAGAAAGCAGTAGTCAAAGAAGGGGACCATTAAGACATTTTACAACTCAAGACTGCTCTTGGGAGAAACACTGTTTCCTGTTAACTCTGTAAGGAGAGTTATCTGGTGTCTGTTCTCCCAGCTTGACCAATGTCAGGAAAGATTTTAAACTCTATTAGAGCTCATATTTAAAGCCCCATCAATAACCCAACTTGTTTGAACCTTTTTATAACTTCCACTGAGTAGTCTTTTTTTTTTTTTTTTTTTTTTTTGAGATGGAGTCTCACTCTGTCGCCCAGGCTGGAGTGCAGTGGAGCGATCTCGGCTCACTGCAAGCTCCGCCTCCCGGGTTCACGCCATTCTTCTGCCTCAGCCTCCTGAGTAGCTGGGACTACAGGCACCCACCACCATGCCAGGCGAAATTCTGTGGGTTTTTTTTTTTTTTTTTTTTTTTGGTAGAAATGGGGTTTCACCGTATTAGCCAGGATGGTCTCTATCTTGTGACCTCGTGATCCTCCCAAAGTGCTGGGATTACAGGCGTGAGCCACTGCGCCTGGACTTTCACTGAGTAGTCCTTTTATTTTCTCCAATTATTGCTGATCTGGTCTAGACTCCAGTTACTATCCCATGTACCCTTGCTGCTTTAGTGTTCTCCTGTCAACTGACTTGGAAACATTTGACTCTGGAGCCATACAGACATTCAAACAGAATTGACAAAACAAAACAGACAAAAATCATGCAAGCAAGCAGGGAAAAAAATATCTCACCTGTGTAGCTACATGCTGCAACAAATTTATGCTTGTTACCCTCATTTGAGCTCCAAGTTAGCTCAGCAATCTTTTTACTCCTCTTCCTCTATTCCCTTCTGAGAGACTTCTCTGCCCAAAAGGCACAGCCACCTGCTATGAGATGCACCCACTCATTCACTTATTCTATTCAGTCTCCAAGTATTTGTTAACGTCTTACTACGTGTCAAATCCTCTGGCAGTGTGCAGAAATGGAAAGCACACAGTTTCTGCCATCAAACAGTCCAGTGTGAGAGAGAGATTTATTAGTAAACTAACAATTACTATATAGCAACACACATGTTTGTAAATGTCTGGGTGATCTAGGTGGCTCCCTGGCTTCGATTACCAATGATAGAGTATGCATCAGGCAGGACGAGTCTGGTTTTGTTGTAGTAACAAACCTCATTCTCTCTGTTGCCAGAAGGTGGCAGAAGCTCTGGTCCAATCAGAAACCAAGGCTGCTAGAAGCTCTAATCTCAACAAGAGCTTCCCTTGCCACCATATCACGGAAGAGGATGTGGCAAATCACGTACTGGTGCTTCAGTGTTCCTCCAGGTCACATTCCACTGAGTGGTTGGAACAGCTGTGCTGACCATGCCTAACTTCAAAGGGATGGGGCAGAGTGATCCTACCGTGTGCCTTGAAGGAGAAGAATATTTGTGTAGAGACCTAAGGACTAACACACACTAATATCTGGTAACATCAGTAATGATTTGAACACTGAGATCCCTTTGTTTCCTCCTCTAGAAAGAAAGGAGAGTTTTAAACTTCGTTTAAAAAGAAAATAAAAATGAGGATAAATAAACTGATAAGCAAAAAAATAGTGTACCACTTTACAAGGAAGAAAATATAAAATATTTAAGGTAAATATCTTACTGGACTATCGATAATCTAGACCAGTGCTGTCCAATAGAAATTCGATGTAAGCCAAATTTGTATTTTTTATTTCTTTGGTAGTCTCATTATGAAAAGTAAAAAGAAACAGGTGAAATTAACTTTGGTAATATATTTTATTTCACCCTATACACCCAAAGTATTACCATTTCAATATGTAATCAAATAGAAAATATTAATGAAATAGTTTACGTTTTCTTGCTCTTTTTTTGTGCCAAGTCCTCAACATTGAGAATATATTTTATTCTGCCTCAAAAACAACAAAAAAGAAAATATATTTTATACTTTTGGCACATCTTGATTTGGATATTAAGTTTTCATTGGAAATCCCAGATCTGTATTTTGATTTCACAAAATGTATAGTTGAAAAAGGGGAATAACATGCCCAACTTGTTCCAAACATATTAAAAAGTCTTCCAATAACTGACTCAAGCATTGATTTTAAAATTTAAGTTAATTAAAACAAAGTTAAATTAAAAGTCCAGCTCCTCAGTTGCACTAGCCACGTGTGGCTAATAGTTGCCGTATTGGGCAGCTCTGCTCTATATTGGCAGTTTGTGGGTAGAAATTCCGTAGGTAATCAGTAAAAAGTGGAAATACAAACATCACCTGGAGAGACGGGGATTGAATAATTTATGGAGACTAGAAGGCCGCCGTTGGGGCAGTGGGGCCGCAGGAGGGTCAGTGTCACCCCAGCTTCCACGTCCCTGCAGGATTCATCCCCGTAGGAGGAGACCAGGGATCATGCCTTCATCCCAGCTTGAAGTCTGAGCATCACATTGACTCTGGTTGAAGAGTATGATGGTTGGCTCCATTTGTCCCCGTGGATGTGTCTTCTCTTGACCTGTGATTGTCCTTACTTCTTTCCAACTCCCCAATAAATCTGAGATTAACCCTAAATAAGATTATAGTGTCTATGTTCCCTATTCCTCACCATTTCATAGTCTCATCATCCTGGCTTTAACTGAGAAAACCCACCAGGTAATACATTGCACTCTGGGTACAGTTTTTCAAGACATAGGTGACGCTTGAACTCAAGCATCAGGATATTAGGGGGA
The DNA here is from genome assembly GCF_007565055.1 of Rhinopithecus roxellana. Taxonomy (NCBI): domain Eukaryota; kingdom Metazoa; phylum Chordata; class Mammalia; order Primates; family Cercopithecidae; genus Rhinopithecus; species Rhinopithecus roxellana. Next base: position 112,627,402 of record NC_044556.1, on the reverse strand, counting down.
AAATATGAATTGAAACGAAACCCACAGATTGTGAAAATGGACTGTGCTATGACTTGCAAAGCAGATACACTGTACCAAAACATTACGTCCACTGGAGACTATCCAGGCCCAGTCTTTTAACATCACTTAGTTCAGACCCATATGTTTCAAGATAGCATACCAGATAAACAGATTGAAGAGTCACTGTATTCAGATGTTCTAAACATATGACCATTTACTGTTTTAGCAATTCTCTGGTTTACAAGCTCTGACCAATCTCAGGTAGCACTATCCTATGACTAACTCCAGCCCTCAAACTATTAATACTCTGTCCTTAGTTCATCCTTTTCGAGACTTCCCGTGGTTCCTTATGGCGGCTGTCTTCCTTGTTGCAGGAAGTAATAAATAAACATATCTCTGTTGGCTCCCAATGTGTCCTGTTGATCTGTGGCCGATGGACATCAAATTAGCTTTCCAACTGCCATGTTCCTCCTGAAGTGCCCCACAGCCTCTGAGCACACTTCTGCTGGACCCTTATCTGATAATAACAAATGCCTTAAATATCATAGTTCTATTCAAACCAAGAACAATCACATTGAATGATTCTCATTATATTACAGGTAGCATGTACACTATTCCATCTGAGGATATATAATTCCTTTAAAACAGGACCAAGAATGGTGAGTGAACATCTCTATTGTCAAGTCAGACAACTCATCAGGTGATCTATGGCCTTCTGAGAAGGGAGATTGTTCCCTGGTTTTCTTCATAGGTAGACGGGTAGTCCACTGTGAGTTCACCTCTCCAGCCCTCTTGCCCTTATTCTTTTTGCTTTTTGTCCCATCTGAGATTCTCTTAGGCACTTAATTGAACAAGGTTAATCCTTTATTCAAAAAACATTGAGGACCTAAAAAATGTGCCCAACTTGGAAGAAACTTGCATCCCGTGGATCTTGGTAGTAGTAATTTCACTGGTCCAGTGCTGCCAATACTTAATTGTTGTATGTTAAAAACTGCAAGCTAGTCAAGGAAGTAGAGCCTGTTAATGTAGGTAAACCAGTGCTTCTCAATCCGTTTATCTCACTGAGAATGAAGTATGGATGAGAGGAGATACTGACCTTTCTCCTCACCTCATTGCTGATTCTCAAACTTAAATGTACATCAGAATCCCATGAAGGGCTTCTTAAACGTGCATTATTGGGCCTTGCTCCCAGAGTTTTACTCAGTAGTTCTGGGTTGGGTCCACAGAACCTGCATTTTTAACAAGTTTCCAGGTAACCCTGATGTTTCTGGTCCAGGGAACACACATTGAGAATCACTGCCATGGAGTGTGTGGAGCACCCAAACTAGTTGTCTGTATCTGTGAGCAGCCCCCAAACCTCATTTCAGTATACCAAACAAATGCTGTAACTTTATACACATTTCATGATGGGGAAGATGTTGACTCCTAGACTGCTGAAATTTAGGAATCTTGGCTGTATCTTGGAGAATAGGAGAAAGCTGCATGAAAAAAATGGGATTGAAGTAGTTTAGTGTTGAAGTGCAAAAAACGGTGTTATGTTTAAATATTTGTCTGAGAAAACCTATGAGAAGTATGGAAAGAAACATGCGTTTTATTATAGCAGGAGTATGGGGTTAAGGGAGGAAAAGCAAGAGACATAAAGTTGAAAGTTTAGTGAGAAAAAGTAAAAGAGATTCCTGTTTCTGTATACTACATTCTGTAAAGCAGAAGGTATATCTTCTGTACTAGTTTTCTATTAATGTGTGAAAGTTGCCAAAAAATTATTGGCTTAAAGTAACACACACTTATTATCTCATAATCTCCATGGGTTGGGATTTTAGCATGAGTTAACTGGGTCCTCTGCTCAGGGGCTCACCAGGGTAAAATACAGGTGCTGGCCAGGGCCTTAAACTCATCTGAGGCTCTAGGTTCTTTTCCAGGCTAATTCAGATCATTGTCAGAATTCAGTTTCTCGCTGGGTCTGAGGCCTCTGTTTTCTTGCCAACTGATGGTTAGGGGTTGCTTTCGGCTCCTGGAGACCACGCTGATGTCCTACCTATGTGGCCCTCTCAAAAATGGCAGCTACTTCTTCAGAGACAGCAGGAGAATTTCTCTCTTTTCTGCTACGATAAAGTCTTATACAGTGTCACATAATCACCTTGCTCAAATAACAAAACCTAATCAAGGTATTAACTGCCACACCCAATTCAAAGGTGCTGTCTGCACTCAAGGGAAGGGTATTTGGCAGGGTGTATATACCAGGGTATAGGAATCTTGGGACCATCTTTTACACGGAACGGGGAGATGGTGGAGTTGAAGGTTTAAGTGGGGTATCAGTGGGTCAAAACAGCCCCCCTGTAGAATGGGAGAGAAAGCTAAGAAAATCCAGAAGCCCCATGAAGCAACGTTAGATTCCCATTTGAAGCTTCATGCTATGGCTATTTAACGCTCCAGTCCAGAAATCTGTGTGGCTTTTCTCCAGTGGAACCCAGCATCCAGATGAAGTCAGTAGGAAAGTTAGCACGTTGTTTGATTCAGGGTTGCAGTTTTCCCAGATGTGTGTAACTTAAAGGCCACCAGTCAATGTTGTCTATGATATGACCTAGAGAACTAATGGAAGGATTGGCTTATGGGGTCTAAACTGAGTAGGTAAATTCAAGAAGCAGGAACAGTGGGGAGGGAGAACAGTTCTGAAAACACCATGTCTTTGGAAAGATAGATGAGGTGTCTGAAGTAAAGATTTCATAAGGAAATAATTCTTGGTGATGACACAATTCTTAGCATGACCACAGAAGAGGACAGCTGAAATGAACTATAAAGATCATTTGGGATTAAATTGAGATGTTTGATGGAACATTTAAAAGGGCCCTAAATCAGATTTCTAGAATCACTGTAGGACTTTGGGTGGAAAGGAAAAGCACAAGCAGGTGCTGTGGCTATCAGTAAATTAGGTCAATAACTGGTATTGACAAGGGTTTGCAGAGGGTGGAAGAGTCAATCACTACAGTCTCAAAAAAAATCACAATTTTACACAAGGGGAAGAAAGGAGGTATGGTCTAGGAGTATCCCTGGGGAACAAGTTGTAAGACGACCCACTCTCCTATCCAGGTGCTCAGAGCCTTCCCCAAAGCTAACCTCTTTTGATCTCTCCTCTCCATAGCAGGCTGGGTATAGGGGGGAGATATTATTCTCTTTTGTTCATTTTGACTACTTATCTTCAGTAAGTGCATCTATTTTCATAACTAGCCTCATGTGCAACATGTGGAAAAGTCACAGAAGCGCAAGTTACGTTCACTGAGTCTTGCCTTTTCTCCTCAACTAGACTGTGAACCTCTTAAGTTTATTTGATATTCTCCCAAATTTAACCTACATGGCAGTATTTCTCAAATGCAAGGTCAAGACCCAGTAGATGGCTGAGAAATCTATTGAACGCATTGAGATCAACATTTTTTTTTCAGTAAAAGAGAAGAAGATAACAGAAGAGTATACATGTAAAGGGTAAAGATTGTTATGTAAAATTTCATTTTTGCCATATATAAAATATACAAACACAAATATACGAAAACAAATATATAAGCACAAACATACACTATATATGTATACTATACAGACACATATATATGTATATGTATATCATGAAAGATACACTCATCCACATCGATGTGCTGGATTGCAAGGTAAAATACACTTACTGTGATTTGGTCAAAAAATTATGAAACACATTGCTCCTTGATATGGAACATATGCTAGGTGTTCACCACTGGCCAACTAGACATGTAAGATGAATGAACAATAGAATTGGACTAGTTCAAGAACTTATGAACCAAAGATCGAATGATACACCTATACACACACACAGAGTAAGAGAGAGGGAGTCTAGGTGGGTGACTCTGTGTTGGCCTCTGAATGTGAGACGCGCTAAATCCTTTCATCGTGACTCTAAGAGAGCAACCCTGCGTGTCACGGGAAGCTTTGTTAAAACATTCTTTAATGGCACATCTCTTATAAGCAAGACTCAAAACATCCCTGCCTACAGAGAGGGAAAGAAATGAAAACATTTCTGAGAGTTTTCCGGTATAACAAGTCCCCTGCCCTGCAGTGAGGTCTTTATGAGAGTGTAACTGGAGCTTCAGTGGGGAAGAGTAGACCACATTTCCTTGGTAGAGAGAGGTCATGTGTGTAAAAGATTTGAGGCTCCCTAAACCCTCTAGGTGGATCTAAAATCCTGCTGAAATCTATTTCTATTCTTTCTGGGCCTACTTGAGGGATCCTGAGTTTTAAGTTAAAAGGTACTTCTTTTAATAAGTAAGGAGAACTCCCAGGTTTAGCATCCTGGAATATGCCGAATAAGTCTGCGACCCTCATCACACATGCTCACATGCTTATGGGTCTGTGTTTTCTAGCTATCAGGGACAGAAAAGGACCAGGCCTGAAAGATTTAGCCAGTAAAGAAACAGGCCTTTTAAAATTCAGTTTATGACCTACAGAGACAGCAAGAAGGTGAGCCAAAGGTGTTGGCTCCCTGTGGTCCTTCCAAGTGTGAAGAGGCAACAAGAAAAGCCAGAGAACCGCAACATGAATAACAGACACTCCTTTCTGCTGAGGAGTCAGCTCCATCCTGCAGACAAGCAGTTTTACAGCCTGCAGCCATGCTGTAAAGAGGGTAAGATAGAAAGCCTTAGGTCTCATCAGCACTCAGAAGGTGATAAGAAATTCCCATGACAGCCTTCCAGGAGAGATGAGGTGAGGCCTCCAAGCAGCTCCCTATAGGTCTTTCATGCTTTCATGTCCCAGGACGATGAAAAGGAATTCAGTCAAAACTCAGCTCCAGGATGTTATGTGGCCTATGTGGATACAGGCAAGGTGGCCAGGACATCATGGCAGAGCCACACCCTATACACACGAGGTGTCATCTCAGTACTCCCCATGCTACTGCTCTCTCTGGTCTCCTTGAAATATAACCACCATCTGCCATGCCCACAGTCCCTCTCCTTACCTCACTGGAAATACAAGCCAAATTCAAACACCACCTGCTATAGTTTGGGTAGGGTTTGCTTGACTCCTCCAAACCTCCTGTTGAAATATGATTCTCGGTGTTGGAGGGGTGGCCTCATGGGAGGTGTGTGGGTCACACGAGTGGATCCCTCATGAATGGTTTGGTGCTATCCTTATGGTAATGAGTTTTCACTCTATTAGTTCCCATGAGAGCTGGTTGTTAAAAGGAGCCCAGCACCTCTCCGTTCTCTTTCTCTTGCTTCCTTCCTTGCCATGTGATCTCTGCACAGCTGGCTCTCCTTTGCCTTCCTCCATGAGTGGAAGCATCATGAAGCCCTCACCAGAAGCAGATGCTGACACCATGCTTTTTGTGCAGCCTACAGAACTGTGAGCTAAATAAACCTCTGTTCTCAATAAATTACCCAGCCTCAACTATTTCTTTACAGCAACACTGAACAGACTAAGACACCGCCCTAGCCCTCTTTACAATTCTCCTCTTAAATGTAACCTATGGATCAGAAATAGAAACCTTTATTTCTTTTTTAATTTGTAATAGCGTTTATCCTATCCGAACTGTTATTGTTAATTATATAAACAAATATACACTTTTTTTTTAATGCTTCCACCAGACACAAGGCTCTAAACCATGAGGGAAAAATGCTGGGTTTGTGTCCATCTTTCTCTATCGCTGAAAACAGTTTGGTGCTGCTGGATGCACAAACTTGGTGCTGGCAACTGACAAGGCCCCAGGGATCTTTACTGATTGCAGAACGTGAAGCAGGAGCAGGCACATCACAGAGCCAGAGCAGGAGAAGAAAACCTTTCTCAATAACAGAAGCTTCCTCCTAATAGAGGAAAACACCATATCTGAATGTTCTGGAAATGAAGAATCCCCGTTAGAATGTACAGCATGCTCACATTCCCTACAGGTAAGAAACACCCTAGTGTGATGAAACACCTCAGGACTGAGCCTCAAGAGAAATAAATGTTAACCCAAGTGTTGCTGCCTGCTCAATGGTGGCACTAGAGGCAATGGCTGTTTTAAGCCTGTTTCCATAACTGTAAATGAAAGCACAAAGCTGTCTTTAACATGGGTCATATCCTATTATTATGAACTTTCCCTGACAACAATCATGAATAAGGCTGATTCCAAGAAGGGAGAATGAGACAAAGGGATACCTAGGGATAATTTCCAAAGCATTAGTTCCTGCAGATAAAAACCTAAATTTCAGATTAAAATAATGCAATTGCTATCAAAATCCCTGTGGTAACTTTTTTTTTGCAGAAATGTAAAAACCTAATCTAAATCCATATGGAATTTCAAATGACCCCGTAGAGCCAAAACATTCGTGAAAAAGGACTCAGTTGGAGATCTCTCATTTCCTGATGTCAAAACTTACTAAAAAACTGCAATAATCAATGTGTGGCACTGCCATAATGACAGATATATAGACCAATGGAACAGAATAGAGAGCCCGGTACAATTGTGTACATGGTCAATTGATTTTTGACAAGAATATAAAGAGTATTCAATGGGAAAAGAATAGTCTTTACAACAAATGGCATGGAGAAAGCTGGATATCCGTCTGCAAAAGAATGAAGTTGAACCTTTACTTTACCTCATGTACAAAAATGGACTCAACATGGATCAATGACCTAAACATATGAGCTAAAATGATAAACATTTTAGAAGAAAACATAGAGAGAGGCTGGGCGCGGTGGCTCACACCTGTAATCCCAGCACTTTGAGAGGCTGAGGTGGGTGGAACATGAGGTCAAGAGATCAAGACCATCCTGGCTAACACGGTGAAACCCCGTCTCTACTAAAAATACAAATATTAGCCAGGCGTGGTGGTGGGTGCCTGTAGTCCCAGCTACTCGGGAGGCTGAGGCAGGAGAATTGCTTGAACCTGGGAGGTGGAGCTTGCAGTGAGCCGAGATTGTGCCACTGTACTCCAGCCTGGGCGACAGAGCGAGACTCCATCTCAAAATAAAACAAAAAAAACAAAACAACAACAACACAAACAAACAAACACATAGGGAGAAATGTTCATAACATTAGCTTTGGCAATGAGTTCTTGCACATGACACCAAATATACAGACAACAAAAGAAAAAATAGATAAATTGGACTTCATCAAAATTGAAAACATTTGTGCATCAGAAAACATTAGTGTCAGAGTAAAAAGAAAACCCATGGAATAGGAGAAAGTATTTGCCTGTAATATATCAGGATTAATATCTATAATATGTAAATAAGTTCAACTCAGCAACCACAATAATAAAACAACCTAATTAAAAATGGGTGAAGGACCTGAATAGATATTTCTGCAAAGAAGATGTATAAGAATAAATACACGAAGAGATGCTCATCACTAATCATCAGGGAAATGCAAATCAAAACCACAATGAGATATTACTCATTGGATGACTCTTCAAAAAAATAGAAAATAACAAATGTTGTCAAGGATGTGGAGAAATTGGAACCTTTGTGCATTGCTAGTGGAAAAGTGAAATGGTACACCTACTGTAGAAAACAGCCAGCTCCTCAAACAGTTAACACAGAATTCCCATATCATGTAGCAATTCCACTTTTGGCTATATATCCCAAGGAACTGAAAGCAGGGATTCAAACACATATGTGTATGCTAACGTTCACAGTAGCATTACTCACAATAGCTAAAAGGTTGAAACAACCCAAATGTCCATCCATGGATGGAAGGATAAATGAAACGTGGTATATACATACAATGACATATTATTTTGCCTTAAGAAGGAGTGAAATGCTAGTATATGCCACAACATGAATGAACCTTGAAAACTTTATGCTAAGTGAACTAAACCAGACACAAAAGGACAAATATTATAGAATTCCGTTTATATAAACTATCTAGAGTAGTCAAATTCATAGAGACAAAAAGTCGAACGGTGGTTGCCAGGAGCTAGGGAGTGAGGGAATCAGGAATTATTGTTTAAGGGGTGGAGATTCTATTTGAACGATGAAGTAGTTCTGGAAATGGATAGTGTGATAGTCACAACATTTTTGAATATACTTAATGCCACTAAATTGTGCTTGCAATGGTTAAAAGGGTAAATCTTATATATATTTCACCACGATGAAAAAAACCTTTTAAATATGTGACAGACGAGTTTTGAGATAATGTGATAAAGACAGCTCTGTAATGTAGATATGCAAATATCTATGAATATTAAAAAATTCTCACATAAAAGGCAAATGGTCTAAAAATTGGAGAGCAACGTAGATTTTCCACTTTGAAAAATTCCCAACCCTTCTGAGAGAAGAGAGATCCACAGTTTCTGTTCCAATACTGGCCAAGAGCCTTCTGTGCATCTTAAGTGATCTAGAACTTAGCCCATATCAATTTGGCTCCCAACTGATGTTTGATTCACATCCACACAGAATGGAGAGGAGAAAGTCCTGAACCTATTCTCGTTGCGACTCACTGATTGAATAAGATAAAGGATCAGTTCTCTCAACTAAACTGAGAGGAATCTGGTATTCACTATTTGCAAAGTAAGAAATAAAAATAAGCTTCCAGGGTTGACTTGACCCATTGACTGGAGGACAGTAAACATCTAGACACCTCTTTCTTTAGAAAGTGTAAGGATACTTTTGCTCTTATCTGGTCACTGCCATCTCCACCCCGGAATGTTCATCTTCTGTTGTTGTCCTTGGAAAGCTCATCCAGTTGTAACTTTAGATTGTTCTATTCAATTGTACCTTTTTCACAAAGTATAAAAAAAAATACCCGATGTTATACTGCCAATGAAGAGTACATAGCACATATTATGTTTGGGTGGACAGTGGTTGAGTTTTTCTAGGCAGCTGTCTGTTCCTAAGACTTTGCAGAGAGGGCATCATTTGCCATTGGACATTTCTTTGGGTACATCCACTTTGCCTTTAAATAAAGGGAAGGTAGATGATTGTGTTGTTATAATAAAATAAACAAGAATGAGATCCTGTGGTAAAACTGGTGCTTGGGTACTATCATGTGAGGAATTTGAGTCTATTCCTGTTGCCTTTGAGTTCTTGGTCATGTAGTCTTTGCTTAAGCCAATGGCTAGAAAGATTTTTCCTATGTTATCATCTACAATTTTCATGGTTTCAGGTCTCAGATTGATTTAATCTCTATAAATTAGACAAACATATTGAATTATCACATGTACCCACCAAATATATACATCTATTATGTATTAATTTTAAAAATGTATACAGAAAACTTCTGATGAGGATAAAATTAAATAAAGAGCAAGTTTGTAATATGTTAGGGATAAGGTAATTTAATCTTGGGAAGGCTTCTGTAATTGTTCAAGAATTTGTCATTTTTTCCCAGTTTGTCACTATCCCTCCCTCATTTTCTCCTCAGGCAAAAGTATATTCCCCGAAGCTTGAGGTCTGTCCTTAAGTTTTTCCTGAAATTTAGCTTTGTGCTTCCACACTTTACCTTGAAATGTTCCATGTCCCAAGAGAGCTAGGCTTCATTATGTCACCTGGCAAATATCACCTGATTACTTGGTTTTTAAATCTTTCTATTTTCATGTTCTATTACAAGCAAAAAAGCAAATGGCCTACATTATAAATTACACATACTGGAAATACTATGACGTATTACTTAAGTGAGGGTCAAGCCTAATCAGGGCTGGCCACTTTTTCCATGTGGATATCAAATTCTCACAGCTACTGATCTTCTTACCGTCCCCACATTGCTTTCCGATGTGTGTTTCCTAGTGCGGTTCATCTACTTTTCAGCAAGGTTTTCCTGGCATTCTACCGCATGAATGATACAGTTATTCTTCCCGTGCCTTGAAAGGGGGTCTGCTCTCTATCCATCACTTCTTGGTGTGAAAGGATGTAGCTAAAATTAGGTTCACTGCCAATACCCGGCAAGGCAAGTAACTGTAATTCACTCCACGGTTTCAGAAGGTCACGTTCCCTTTATATTTGCTTCACTTTCTCATTTCCTGGCTTCTGCCTCATGTTGCAAGATGTCTGCTGAAGCTCGAGCCGCCACAACTACACATCAGCCAGCAAGAAAGGTGGGTGATGTCGAGAGGCATGTGATATTACCCTGGCTTCTGAGGAACTGCTGGAAAGCACAAACCTTCATACCTGTAGTCCACTTGCCAGAGCTTACCTGACTGCGAGAGTAACTGGGAAACCTGTTCTTGTTTTTCATTTTAACATTTAAATTTTACTTTATTTTTAAATGTATTTTTAATTGACATATAAAATTACATGTATTCATCATGTACAGCATGATGTTTTTTTTTTTTTTTTTTTTTTTTTTTTTTTTATTATACTTTAAGTTCTAGGGTACATGTGCATAACGTGCAGGTTTGTTACATATGTATACTTATGCCATGTTGGTGTGCTGCACCCATCAACTCGTCAGCACCCATCAATTCATCATTTATATCATGTATAACTCCCCAATGCAATCCCTCCCTCCTCCCCCCTCCCCCCTCCCCATGATAGACCCCAGTGTGTGATGTTCCCCTTCCCGAGTCCAAGTGATCTCATTGTTCAGTTCCCACCTATGAGTGAGAACATGCGGTGTTTGGTTTTCTGTTCTTGTGATAGTTTGCTAAGAATGATGGTTTCCAGCTGCATCCATGTCCCTACAAAGGACGCAAACTCATCCTTTTTTATGGCTGCATAGTATTCCATGGTGTATATGTGCCACATTTTCTTAATCCAGTCTGTCACAGATGGACATTTGGGTTGATTCCAAGTCTTTGCTATTGTGAATAGTGCCGCAATAAACATACGTGTACATGTGTCTTTGTAGTAGACTAATTTATAATCCTTTGGGTATATACCCAGTAGTGGGATGGCTGGGTCATATGGTACATCTAGTTCTAGATCCTTGAGGAATTGCCATACTGTTTTCCATAATGGTTGAACTAGTTTACAATCCCACCAACAGTGTAAAAGTGTTCCTATTTCTCCACATCCTCTCCAACACCTGTTGTTTCCTGACTTCTTAATGATTGCCATTCTAACTGGTGTGAGATGGTATCTCATTGTGGTTTTGATTTGCATTTCTCTGATGGCCAGTGATGATGAGCATTTTTTCATGTGTCTGTTGGCTGTATGAATATCTTCTTTTGAGAAATGTCTGTTCATATCCTTTCCCCACTTTTTGATGGGGTTGTTTGTTTTTTTCTCGTATATTTGTTTGAGTTCTTTGTAGATTCTGGATATTAGCCCTTTGTCAGATGAGTAGGTTGCAAAAATTTTCTCCCATTCTGTAGGTTGCCTGTTCACTCTGATGGTAGTTTCTTTTGCTGTGCAAAAGCTCTTTAGTTTAATGAGATCCCATTTGTCAATTTTGGCTTTTGCTGCCGTTGCTTTTGGTGTTTTAGACATGAAGTCCTTGCCCATGCCTATGTCCTGAATGGTACTACCTAGATTTTCTTCTAGAGTTTTTATGGTATTAGGTCTAACATTTAAGTCTCTAATCCATCTTGAATTAATCTTCGTATAAGGGGTAAGGAAAGGATCCAGTTTCAGCTTTCTACTTATGGCTAGCCAATTTTCCCAGCACCATTTATTAAATAGGGAATCCTTTCCCCATTTCTTGTTTCTCTCAGGTTTGTCAAAGATCAGATGGCTGTAGATGTGCGGTATTATTTCTGAGGACTCTGTTCTGTTCCATTGGTCTATATCTCTGTTTTGGTACCAGTACCATGCTGTTTTGGTTACTGTAGCCTTGTAGTATAGTTTGAAGTCAGGTAGCGTGACGCCTCCAGCTTTGTCCTTTTGACTTAGGATTGTCTTGGCAATGCGGGCTCTTTTTTGGTTCCATATGAACTTTAAAGCAGTGTTTTCCAATTCTGTGAAGAAAGTCATTGGTAGCTTGATGGGGATGGCATTGAATCTATAAATAACCTTGGGGAGTATGGCCATTTTCACGATATTGATTCTTCCTATCCATGAGCATGGTATGTTCTTCCATTTGTTTGTGTCCTCTTTGATTTCACTGAGCAGTGGTTTGTAGTTCTCCTTGAAGAGGTCCTTTACATCCCTTGTAAGCTGGATTCCTAGGTATTTTATTCTCTTTGAAGCAATTGTGAATGGAAGTTCATTCCTGATTTGGCTCTCTGCTTGTCTGTTGCTGGTGTATAAGAATGCTTGTGATTTTTGCACATTAATTTTGTATCCTGAGACTTTGCTGAAGTTGCTTATCAGCTTAAGGAGATTTTGGGCTGAGACGATGGGGTTTTCTAAATATACAATCATGTCATCTGCAAACAGGGACAATTTGACTTCTTCTTTTCCTAACTGGATACCCTTGATTTCTTTCTCTTGCCTGATTGCCCTAGCCAGAACTTCCAACACTATGTTGAATAGGAGTGGTGAGAGAGGGCATCCCTGTCTTGTGCCAGTTTTCAAAGGGAATTTTTCCAGTTTTTGCCCATTCAGTATGATATTAGCTGTGGGTTTGTCATAAATAGCTCTTATTATTTTGAGGTACGTTCCATCAATACCGAATTTATTGAGCGTTTTTAGCATGAAGGGCTGTTGAATTTTGTCAAAAGCCTTTTCTGCATCTATTGAGACAATCATGTGGTTCTTGTCTTTGGTTCTGTTTATATGCTGGATTACGTTTATTGATTTGCGAATGTTGAACCAGCCTTGCATCCCAGGGATGAAGCCCACTTGATCATGGTGGATAAGCTTTTTGATGTGCTGCTGAATCCGGTTTGCCAGTATTTTATTGAGGATTTTTGCATCAATGTTCATCAGGGATATTGGTCTAAAATTCTCTTTTTTTGTTGTGTCTCTGCCAGGCTTTGGTATCAGGATGATGTTGGCCTCATAAAATGAGTTAGGGAGGATTCCCTCTTTTTCTATTGATTGGAATAGTTTCAGAAGGAATGGTACCAGCTCCTCCTTGTACCTCTGGTAGAATTCAGCTGTGAATCCATCTGGTCCTGGACTTTTTTTGGTGGGTAGGCTATTAATTGTTGCCTCAATTTCAGAGCCTGCTATTGGTCTATTCAGGGATTCAACTTCTTCCTGGTTTAGCCTTGGGAGAGTGTAAGTGTCCAGGAAATTATCCATTTCTTCTAGATTTTCTAGTTGATTTGCGTAGAGGCGTTTATAGTATTCTCTGATGGTAGTTTGTATTTCTGTGGGGTCAGTGGTGATATCCCCTTTATCATTTTTTATTGCATCTATTTGATTCCTCTCTCTTTTTTTCTTTATTAGCCTTGCTAGCGGTCTGTCAATTTTGTTGATCTTTTCAAAAAACCAACTCCTGGATTCATTGATTTTTTGGAGGGTTTTTTGTGTCTCTATCTCCTTCAGTTCTGCTCTGATCTTAGTTATTTCTTGCCTTCTGCTAGCTTTTGAATGTGATTGCTCTTGCCTCTCTAGTTCTTTTAATTGTGATGTTAGAGTGTCAATTTTAGATCTTTCCTGCTTTCTCTTGTGGGCATTTAGTGCTATAAATTTCCCTCTACACACTGCTTTAAATGTGTCCCAGAGATTCTGGTATGTTGTATCTTTGTTCTCATTGGTTTCAAAGAACATCTTTATTTCCGCTTTCATTTCGTTATGTACCCAGTAGTCATTCAGGAGCAGGTTGTTCAGTTTCCATGTAGTTGAGCGGTTTTGATTGAGTTTCTTAGTCCTGAGTTCTAGTTTGATTGCACTGTGGTCTGAGAGACAGTTTGTTATAATTTCTGTTCTTTTACATTTGCTGAGGAGTACTTTACTTCCAATTATGTGGTCAATTTTGGAATAAGTGCGATGTGGTGCTGAGAAGAATGTATATTCTGTTGATTTGGGGTGGAGAGTTCTATAGATGTCTATTAGGTCCGCTTGGTGCAGAGATGAGTTCAATTCCTGGATATCCTTGTTAACTTTCTGTCTCGTTGATCTGTCTAATGTTGACAGCGGAGTGTTGAAGTCCCCCATTATTATTGTATGGGAGTCTAAGTCTCTTTGTAAGTCTCTAAGGACTTGCTTTATGAATCTGGGTGCTCCTGTATTGGGTGCATATATATTTAGGAGAGTTAGCTCTTCCTGTTGAATTGATCCCTTTACCATTATGTAATGGCCTTCTTTGTCTCTTTTGATCTTTGATGGTTTAAAGTCTGTTTTATCAGAGACTAGGATTGCAACCCCTGCTTTTTTTTGTTCTCCATTTGCTTGGTAGATCTTCCTCCATCCCTTTATTTTGAGCCTATGTATGTCTCTGCATGTGAGATGGGTCTCCTGAATACAGCAGACTGATGGGTCTTGACTCTTTATCCAGTTTGCCAGTCTGTGTCTTTTAATTGGAGCATTTAGTCCATTAACATTTAAGGTTAATATTGTTATGTGTGAACTTGATCTTGCCATTATGATATTAACTGGTTATTTTGCTCGTTAGTTGATGCAGTTTCTTCCTAGCCTCGATGGTCTTTACATTTTGCCAAGTTTTTGCGATGGCTGGTACCGGTTGTTCCTTTCCATGTTTAGGGCTTCCTTCAGGGTCTCTTGTAAGGCAGGCCTGGTGGTGACAAAATCTCTAAGCATTTGCTTATCTGTAAAGGATTTTATTTCTCCTTCACTTATGAAACTTAGTTTGGCTGGATATGAAATTCTGGGTTTAAAATTCTTTTCTTTAAGAACGTTGAATATTGGCCCCCACTCTCTTCTGGCTTGTAGAGTTTCTGCCGAGAGATCTGCTGTTAGTCTGATGGGCTTCCCTTTGTGGGTGACCCGACCTTTCTCTCTGGCTGCCCTTAAGATTTTTTCCTTCATTTCAACTTTGGTGAATCTGGCAATTATGTGTCTTGGAGTTGCTCTTCTGGAGGAGTATCTTTGTGGCGTTCTCTGTATTTCCTGAATTTGAATGTTGGCCTGCCCTACTAGGTTGGGGAAGTTCTCCTGGATGATATCCTGAAGAGTGTTTTCCAACTTGGTTCCATTTTCCCCCTCACTTTCAGGCACCCCAATCAGACGTAGATTTGGTCTTTTTACGTAATCCCATACTTCTTGCAGGCTTTGCTCATTTCTTTTTCTTCTTTTTTCTTTTGGTTTCTCTTCTCGCTTCATTTCATTCATTTGATCTTCAATCGCTGATACTCTTTCTTCCAGTTGATCGAGTCGGTTACTGAAGCTTGTGCATTTGTCACGTATTTCTCGTGTCATGGTTTTCATCTCTGTCATTTCGTTTATGATCTTCTCTGCATTAATGAGTCTAGCTGTCAATTCTTCCACTCTTTTTTCAAGATTTTTAGTTTCTTTGCGCTGGGTACGTAATTCCTCCTTTAGCTCTGATAAGTTTGATGGACTGAAGCCTTCTTCTCTCCTCTCGTCCAAGTCATTCTCTGACCAGCTTTGATCCGTTGCTGGTGATGGGCTGCGCTCCTTTGCAGGGGGAGATGCGCTCTTATTTTTTGAATTTCCAGCTTTTCTGCCCTGCTTCTTCCCCATCTTTGTGGTTTTATCTGTCTCTGGTCTTTGATGGTGGTGACGAACTGATGGGGTTTTGGTATAGGTGTCCTTCCTGTTTGATAGTTTTCCTTCTGACAGTCAGAAGGACTCTCTGTTGGTCTGTTGGAGATTGCTTGAGGTCCACTCCAGACCCTGTTTGCCTGGGTATCAGCAGCAGAGGTTGCCGAAGATAGAATATTGCTGAACAGCGAGTGTACCTGTCTGATTCTTCCTTTGGAAGTGTCCTCTCAGGGGTGTACTCCACCCTGTGAGGTGTGGGGTGTCAGACTGCCCCTAGTGGGGGATTTCTCCCAGCTAGGCTACTCAGGGGTCAGAGACACACCTGAGCAGGCAGTCTGTCCGTTCTCAGATCTCAACCTCCGCGTTGGGAGATCCGCGGCTCTCCCCAAAGCTGTCAGACAGAGTCGTTCGCGTCTGCACCGGCTCCCGCTACTTCCCCTGTTGGTCTTCAGCTGTGCGCTGTCCCCAGAGGTGGAGACTACAGAGACAGGCAGGCTTCCTTGAGCTGCTGTGAGCTCCACCCAGTTCGAGCTTCCCAGCGGCTTTGTTTACCTACTTAAGCCTCAGCAATGGCGGGCGCCCCTCCCCCAGCCTCGCTGCTGCCTTGCGGATAGATCGCGGCAGACTGCTGTGTTAGCAGTGACGGAGGCTTCGTGGGCGTGGGACCCTCCCGGCCAGGTGTGGGATATATTCTCCTGGAATGCCTGTATGCTTACAGCGCAGTATTGGGGTGGGAGTTACCCGATTTTCCAGGTGTTGTGTGTCTCAGTTCCCCTGGCTAGGAAAACGGATCCCCTTCCCCCTTGCGCTTCCAGGTGAGGCGATGCCTCGCCCTGCTTCAGCTCTCGCTGGTCAGGCTGCAGCAGCTGACCAGCACCGATTGTCCGGCACTCCCTAGTGAGATGACCCCAGTACCTCAGTTGAAAATGCAGAAATCACCGGTCTTCTGTGTCGCTCGCGCTGGGAGTTGGAGACTGGAGTTGTTCCTATTCGGCCATCTTGCTCCGCCCCCCAGCATGATGTTTTGAAGTATATTAAAATACACATACATTGTGGCATGATTAAATCAAGCTGTTTAACAAACGCATTACCTCACATAGTTATCACTGTTATGATGAAAACACAATGTCTACTTTCTTAGCATTTTCAAGAATACAATATATTGTCAGTAATGGAAATATATTCTTTACTCCAGGTAGTATCTGCTTAGATGAAATTGGAGTACAAAGAAAGTGAGGAATATAAATTATTCTACCATAAAGATACAAGCACGCATATGTTCATTGCAGCACTATTCACAATAGCAAAGACATGGAATCAACCTAAATGCCCATCAACAGTAGACTGAACAAAATACGATACACCATGGAATACTATGCAGCCATGAAAAAGAATAAGATCATATCCTTTGCAGCAACATGGATGGAGCTGGAGGCCGTTATCCTAAGCAAACTAACACAGGAGCAGAAAACTAAATACTCCATGTTCTCACTCATAAGTGGAAGCTAACCTTTGAGTACATATGGATGCAAAGAAGGGAACACGAGTGTGGTGGCTGGGAGGAGCAAGCAGCATCTCAACTAGCAAAGTAGCTCCAGAATGGGAAGCAGGAAGGTTCAGGAGTAGAGTATTAAGGAGGAGAGTGAAATGAGGCCAAGAATGTTGGACTTTGCAGGACTTTGTAGGCAATGAAAAGGTTTGTTTTATCCAAAGAACATTCATGTAGTTATTCAATATTTAATAAATGTCTACTATGTGCCAAGTGCAAGGACAAAAACACCTGCCCTCATGGAGCTTAATTTGTGGTAGGAGAAGACACATAGTAAGCAATGTAAGTTATTAAAATATATCACATGTTAGGTGGCAATATGTGTTAACAGCAATTAATATGTGTAATGAGAACTGCTAAGGGGATTCAAGGGGACTTTCGGGAGTGGGGTTGCTATACGTAGTTAGATTTGTGTTTAAAGATCCCTTTGGCTACATCTTGGAAAATAAGTTGTGAATGTATATGTGGGGGTGGGGCAAGAAAGGGGTCAGGGAGGTCTGTTCGAAAATTCCTGCATCGTCCAGGTGAGAATAATTTAGGTATTTCTGGACCACAGTAGTTGTGGCAGTGGTGACCCAGAGGCCATCTTGTGGAGAGGTGAGGACAGGAACTGGTGAGGGACTGGATACGGGTGGTGACAAAGACTCATTGTTCTCATGTGACAACACTCAGTTACCGGCCCTGGAAGAAGCTCAGGCTTGAGGATGAGATTAGGACTTTGTTTCCTGACATGATGAATTTGAGGTGCCTTTGAAACATCCAGTGGGAGTACTGAGGTGGCCTTGGGTATGTGGTAAGGAGCTTGGAAGAGACATCTGTGTGGCCTATAGTTATGTATCTCAGGCTTTGGTGTCAAATGGTAACTGAAGCTGTGAATGGGAGTGACTAGGGAGTGTAGATTGAGAAGAGAAGTATCTAGCCGCACTGGGCTTTGAGGGCTTTCATCACTTAGTGGGGAAAAGTGCACCAGAAGCAGGAGGAAAACAAGGAACATGGTATTATTGCCAAGGGAAGGAAGATTTTCAAGAAGGAGGAACTAGAAAAAGGAACAACACTGTTGTGATTAGACAAGAAAATGTTCTTTGGATTTAATTGTTCATCCAAAAGTTATTTTTTGATTGACTCTATGTGCCAGGAACTCTTCTAGGAGTTGAGAATACATGAAAGAGGAAATTCTGTGCTCTCCTGAGCTACACATTCCAATACACAAACGGGATTAGAGCAAGATGGTGAGGTGGGGTGGGAATGCTATTTTGGAAAGGGTAATCAGTGCAGGTGTCTTTGATATGGTCACATGTGAACAATTTCTAAACGAAGGCAAGGAGAACGCCATGTAAAAATGTGAGGAAAGCCCCCAGGCATTGGGCACTCAGCACTTGAAGGATTCTGAGGTAGGACTGTGCTTGGGAATTTTGAGCAAGGGAGCCAGTGTGGCTGGAGCAGAGTGAAGAAAAAGAAGTATGTCAACACAGAAGATTGGAGAAATAGTCAGGTATGAAGGGCTTGGTGGGACCTTTGGCTTTTACTGGGTAAGAAGGGAAGCCCTAAGACATTCAGTGACACAGACAGTATGGTTTATCACTGCACTGCCCAGGGGATGGCTGAATAAAAAGCCTGACTAGAGTTTGTTGAGATGGATGGGGGAATGATGAGTGGAATCAGATGTTCTGGACACCTCTCTGAAAAAGTAGAAGTGTGGTGGCTTGAGAGGAATCATTTCACTTCCTTGCATGTGGATTTGGGACTCTTCCTCTCATCCCAGAAAGGACTCCTAGAACAGGATCCTGGAGCCATACACACATCCCAGATATGGAAGGTCATATGAAATAGATGTCTGTCTATCTTCAGACCCAATGCCTATGAGTGAACTCAGATCTCATATATGTGTCTCCCAGCCCTCTCTCCTGGGTCTCAAGCATTCCTACGGACACCACACTTTCCTATGACCTTCTTCATTGCCCCAGTCACTTCCTTGTTTCTGAGGCTGTAGATGACAGGGTTGAGCAAGGGTGTGAGAACAGTATAGAAGACAGATACGACATCATCCTGGCCAGGAGAGTGGTAGGATGCAGGTAACATGTAGGTGTAGACAAGGGGCCCATAGAAGAGGTTGACTACTGTCAAGTGGGAGGAACAGGTGGCCAGGGCCTTCTGACGCCCCTCCACAGAGTGCATCTGGAGCACAGCCACCAAAATGAAGGCATAGGAGGTGGTGATGAAGGCAATGGGGACCAAGAGGACCACCACACCTGTCACAAAGAGCACCTGCTCATAGGCCTCTGTGTCTGCACAGGCCAGCATCAGCAGCGAAGGCACTTCGCAGAAGAAGTGGGTAACCTTTCGTGAGCCACAGAAGGGGAACTGCAGGGTTAGCGAGGTCTGGATGGAGGCATTGAGGGACCCTCCCAGCCAGGAGCTCACAACCATGAGCAGGCAGACGCGACGGCTCATAAGCACTGGGTAACGCAGAGGGTTGCAGATGGCTACATAGCGGTCATAGGCCATGAGGGCCAGCAGGAGACACTCTGCAGCTCCCAGGAACATGAAGAAAAACATTTGTGCCCCACAGCCCCCAAAAGAGATGCTCGTCCAATCAAAGAGGAAGGCCACTATCATCTTGGGGACAGTGACTGAAGAAAAGAAGATGTCCAGGAAGGACAGCTGGCTGAGGAGGAAGTACATGGGCTTGTGGAGCTGGGCATCGGCCCAGATCAGGAGGACCATGGTGGCATTGCCACCCATGGTGAGGATGTAGACCAACACCACCATGCTGAAGAGGAACAGGTGCATCTGGCTCTCATTGAAAAGTCTAGTGAGGACAAAGCCAGTGGTGGAGGAGTGGTTCCAAGGCCTTCTGCCTGCCTCCTGCTGAGCCTCACTGTGGAGAGGAAAGCGAACTGGCTCACCAGGGGCTCAGATACATTCATTCAGAGATGGAGATGGGGAGAAGGTGGCAAAAGGACAACAACTAGGAAAGTCGGTGAAGAGGCAGCTGATGAACTTTGCAATGTCCTTATAAATTTTTTGTAGGGTCAACATTATTTCACAATGAAAAATTATTACAAAAAGCATGGTGTGCGGCCAAAGCAGTACTCAGAGGGAAACTCATAACTCAAAATACATGTGCTAGAAAAGAGAAAAGTGTCAAAACTAGTGATCTAATTTCTGTTTCAAAAAGCTAGGAAAAGAACAACAGCACATTACAACGTCCCATGTTTTTGAAAAATGCATAGTTAACAATATTCTTAACACTTCAACAAACAAATATGTGCACAGGAAAATATTGAAAACAAAACCATTTATTCTTATGCCTAACTTGAGGACTAGATCTACCAATACATGAATTACGTGGTTCAAAGTCCTTACTTGAGCATCCACGTGATATATTTCTTTTAGAAATAGGTTAAAGCCGCTGGGTACAGTGGCTCACGCCTATAATCCCAGCACTTTGGGAGGCTGAGCCGGGTGGATCACCTGAGGTCGGCCGTTTGAGACTAGCCTGACCAACATGGAGAAACCCCGTCTCTACTAAAAACACAAAATTAGCTGGGCATGGTGGTGCATGCCTGTAGTCCCAGCTACTCAGGAGGCTGAGGCAGGAGAATGGCGTGAACCCGGGAGGCGGAGCTTGCAGTGAGCGGAGATCGCCCCACTGCGCTATAGCCTGGGCAGCAGAGTGAGATTCCATCTCAAAAAAAACCGAAAAACAAAAACAAAAAAACCTAAAACAACAACAACAACAAAAGAAATAGGTCAGAGCCCGTGTCTGCTGCTGACGTGTTGCATTTTATTAACTAGTGGAGCTGTGCAGGCGTCGCATTCTTTTGTTACCTTGGCCCTGAGGAATTCCAGACTTGGCACCTTTGCTCTTCTGGAATTCTGACACTATGTTCTCATTCTCAGGCTGTTGTTCTCTTGATTTCAATAGTTTCATGATAGCTGAGTCCTATTATGTTAAATAAGAGGATTTTTAAATAAACTTTTTGATAAAGATTGGGCCTCTTTATAAATATAAATCTATGGAGTACGTGTTAGGAATACGTAAGCCAGGTCAGTAGTTTCCTGTGGGGATCTGCACCCCTAAAGGGCTCCCTTCTGAAATTATGTTTATTCAAGTAAAGTCAAATCTCAAGGAATTATGAGGTAAGCGATGATAGGAAATAAGTCACCCAAAGGCAGCTTTAGGAGCTGAGGATGAGGGACAAATTAGGATTAACGACGCTGCTCCATGGATGAGGTTGTGCTAGACGTGGTAAAGACCCGTCTACCTGGCAAGTTCCCTGAGCTAGGAAGCTCTGCGGAAACCCTGGTCCCAGACTCCTGAATCCTAGGGAATGCCTTCAATTTTAGCTTTTATTTCTGTGTATGTCTGAGGGCAAATGGCTTAAATGGAGGGATTGAAGGGAAATAAAATGAACTTCCCAGTATGGTATTAAGGAGTCAAGAATATGAGAGAATAATGGAGCTGGTGGATACCACAGGGTCACTGGGACAGAGTGCGAGGGGCAGCAAGTGTCACAGAGGGACAGCACATCAGAGAGGTGACAAGATTTTTCCATGGGTGCCTGTGCTTTTCAAAGCTCAAGCTCTCACTGTTCTGAAGTGTGGTACAAGCTGACACTCACTGACTAGTCTACTGCCCGCATCTCACCACTGTATGGTCAAAGGTCAAAGGATCTTAGAAACTGGAACTTGCCGGAGGTCACACAGGGAGCAGAGAGAGCTGTGCCAGGAAGGGGCTCTCTCGGTGCTTGTCCTGGTTCTTCTTGCTATGCCAAGGGGCATCTCTCATCTATGGCCTTAAACTCCACCATTCTGAGGCTGCTCACACCAGACACACAGATCCCTTAGATGTGAGTCAGACGTGTTTGGAGTGCGTAGCAGGGCCCACTCCAAAAGCCTGTCTCTGGAGCTGAGTACAGAAATTAACATGGTTAAACTCAAACTTTTGAGACATGACTTTGAGTGGAGCTAAAATATATACTGCACCTATTTTCGGTATTGTACGATGTGTTGCCATCTTGAGGACTCGTGGACCTGGGGAGGGGCTGCACTTCCCAGGGTTAGCTAATTCCTAGAGATGGTAAACACTTTGCTTGTAAGCATGCCTTTGAGAAGCAAATCAACCAATTCCCCAGTCTACAGCCCTACCCACCTCCTTTTCTGAGGTTCCCACAGTCAGGGACACCTTCCTGTGCTCAGTTATGAATCACCAGGTCCAGCTCCTGGACAGTAGAGACCACCTGTAGAGCCCAGAGCCCCCAAATTATTCACACTTTCCAGTCCTAAGCCTGCTCAGCTGTTTACCCCGACCGTTCCGTTTCTTCCCAGGGAAGACACAGCAAAGGCTTGGTCTCTGTTTTCTGCTCACTCCTTCTGCCTTCCCCGTGTGGCCCTGCGTGGTGTGTGTGCACCTCCCGGGGACGTAACAAGCCACCTTTTCAATGCCAATCACTTCCCGATCCACTGGCCTTGCCATACACGAATTAGAACGAAGACTCGGGTACATTTAGAAGCTTTCCTCTAAAGATAGTTTTCTCACATGGCCCCTGTTTCGGTGTCTTGTAAGCACAGCTTGTCTTGTTTGGTGTCTCCAGTGTCTCAGACCACTGTGTTTTACATCTGGAAGGAGCTTAGTCCAATATCTATTTTATTGGTGAGAAGTGACAGCCTTGATCAAAAATCTCTTTTCTAAAGTTTACTTAATTATTTTGATACTTATTTTTGGTGAACAAATACTTGATCTTCTAGGCCAGGTCCAAGATAACTCGTAACTGTCTGAAGTGGTTTTTCTCAGCTTCGGCACGGTCGGTACTTTGGGATGGATACTTCCTTACCGTGGGGCACTGTTTCGTGCATTGCAGAACATTTAGCAGCATATTTGTACCTGACCCTGTAGATGCCATAGCAACCCCCTTCAGTTGTAAAAACCAAACATATCTCCAGACATTGCCAGATGCAGGGACACAGTCACCCCCAACTGAGAACCTCTGCAGTAGAAGCTTACCATCAGTTACCTTTTTTCCCCTTCCTTCGCTCTCCACCAAAGCAAATGAAAAAGGACAAGAACCCACATGTTTAAAATCTGCAATAGTTTGACTCTGACTTGGCTGAATGTTCTTATCTGGTTTTATCCAGTATAAGGCATGTGGTTGAGTACCTGGTCTCCGGAGCCAGGCTGCTTGGGTTCAAGCCCCAGCTCCACCCTTTCCCAGCTATGTAACTTGGACAGGCTACTCAGCCTCAGGTTCCTCATTTCAAAAATTATTGGGACTGTTTGGAGCATTAAGTGGTTTTAAATGTAGAGTGCTTAGAACAGAGTTTGGCCCAAGGAATGTGACATTTTGAGTTCAGCTGCTACTAACATCAGCACTGTTACTGCTTTTATAACCTCAGACCTCTGCTCCCCCTCTGTAACTTAGGATTATCATGCCCACTTCCCAGGGTTATTGAGAGTGTGGAGTAAGGAAAATGGTGAGATCATGCCTTTTCCAGAGGAGGTATTCAGCGAATGTTAGCTCTCTTCTTTCTTCACTTAAGCAAATCAGTTTTGCAAAATCATCAGAGTTAACTCTGGTACTCACCAGCAGGAGCTCCTAGTCCCTCCCACTTGGAGGTTCCCCTTACATGCGCTTCATATTGTGAAACCTTGCAGAGGGATGCATTTGTTGTAGTTAAGTGAACTCCTCTGTCGCACTCCAGATCTCTCCACCTAGACTGAAAATTACCTGTGACCAGGGATTGCGCCCTTTCTGTTCTATTTCATGACAGATTGTGGTTCATGGTGGCCCTTGGTCAATGCTGGTGGGCCAAAGGAATGTGTATAGTGGATAGATGAAAGAAGCATACACTTGCTCAAGAAAACACTGCTACCCCTCACACCACCTTCCATCACGGCCATCTGGAGTCGACATCCCTCCCGGTGGTGGGGCTGTGCATGAGTGCCTGCTCCCAGGAATGTGCCCTCAATTGCCTCGGCACTGCTGATTTATCTTCTCAGGCAGTTTCTCAACATGGCAATGAATGCAGCATGTGCATGTATGTATGTCTGTCTCAGAATAATATTCAGGGAGATTTATTTCCTTTCACCCTGTTTCCCAGGAGAAACAGATCTATTTTTCTATTCCGTCCACCATACCTAGATCATAAGTGGTACACAACAGGTCTTAAAGAACTACTAGAATGAATGAAAAATGAAATCCTGGTTGCAACTGACACATTTTGTGTTGTGGGCTATATCTAGCCCAAGTTTTTGTTTTGTTGTGTTTTTATTCTCATTGGTTTTTTGGTACTGATGTGACTTTTTAAATTTCCCTACAGTTTTACAGATTTTTTTTGTTTTTACACAGCCTTGGTTTTTGCCGTCTAAGATAGGCAACTTACGGAGAAGGCCAGTGTTAATTCCAAAAGTATGAATGCTTATGTGCTTTACTGGGGACTGTGTGTATGATAGTAAAACAATAAATTATATTATCTCATTTAAAATGACAGTAAAAATAATAAATTATATTTTCTCATTTTGTTTTAAAAAAGCAAAATTCCAGATCATTGAAAATTTTAAATACGGGAAAGTTTGACAGAGGAGAAGTTACGGAATTGTCTTTTTGTGACTTTTCATAATAAGCTTATTGTAATAAGCTAGCTGGGGCTGCATGGATGGGGTGGAGGGTTTAAATTATTTCCTCTCTTACACTTTCCATTGCATACTCACCTCAAATTGCCCTGATCCACAGTCTCCATGGGCGTCTTGGTCTCTTGTTGACTTTTTTTCTTCTTCCTTGTCCTTCCTGGGCTCCAGGCTGTGGCTCAGAGCCTGAAGCAGGTCCCTGTGGGAGTCTACATGAGGGGTCATGAAAGCTGAGGTGTAAAATTTGTCTCTTTTCACACAGAGCACTCCTAAAGGCTCCCCATTTTCCCATAGGGCCCCTTTTTCTAAGGTATACTTTATCCACCTTTACTGCAATGAGGGTGAATTGCTGCCTATTCTTGGTGCTCTTCCAACTTCAGAATGCTGTGATTGCAAAGCTTCTGTCATTGAATTCTGCCCCATATTCCTACCCGCAGAGACTCAGATTGCACAGTCCTGTGTAGCGCTTAGGAACTGGCTGTGCTGTTGAGACTTATAGGACACATGTGCTGGAAGGACGTAAATTGCTCAGCCCCAAGCCTTCAAATTACAGATGAGATAATGACATTTAGAGCAAGGTCTCCAGATTTGCCTGCATATTGGAATGATCTGAGGAGTTTCAAAAAATCCTAATGCCCGTGCCTCACCCCGAAGTAGTGATTGAATTGATCTGGGATATAGCCTGGTCTTTGGAAGGTTTAAAAGATTTTGAAGTGATTCTACTCTGCAGAAAAATCTGGGAACCGACGACTTAGGGATTTCCCAGACAGAGGAAAGACAGATATGCCAACTGCTCACACCCCCAGGGCTCCTTAGGCCAAAGGGTTGTCTCTGGATCGGCAACGCCAGCTACTTGTTCAGTGTGCAAATTCTCAGGTTCCACTTTGGACCCATCAAATCAGAAACTCTTTGGAGGGCTCAGAAGTCTATTTTGACAAACCCTCTGGGTGATCCGATATTCTCAACCAGCAGTGATTTTGCTTCCAAGGGGACATTTGTCAATGTCTGAAGATATTTTTGGTTGTCACAATGAGGAGGTGAAGGTAATAGTGGTACCAAGTGGGAAGAGGCCAGGGATGCTGTTTAACATCCTACAATGCACAGAACAGGCCCCCACAAAAAAATTAACCAGAACAAAATATCCATAGTGCCAAGATCAGTAAAGCCTCCTCTCGACATGCTTGTTTCCTGTGGTAAATCCGATTCTCCTAGTCATGGCAGAGTGGTGGGTTCAAACTCATTCTGAGGCAAAGGTCATGCTTATTTTGACAACATTTCAACTGTTCTCCAAAATCTCACATCTCCAAAATTAATGAATAACTAGTCACTAAGTCTAGTTAAAATAATTAAACACATTACAGTTAGTATACCTACTTCCATGCCACATAATTTATATATGCTGCTCAAATAAAACCCACATAGAAACCTCTAAAGAAACAGCATACATACCAACAAGGAAAAACAGGTGTCTGTCTAGCCCCGCAGACTAAGCCCTTGGACAAAGGTCCCATGGTTAACGAATGTAAAGTGAGATGGGTTTACTGGGATGAGAACATCCGGCAGAGGCAGAGGGTGTTGTCTGTCTCTAAAAAACTGATTGAGGAAGAGCGTGGCTCTTTAGGATTCTTTACAGCTGGGAGTGGGGTGGTCTATACTTGTGCAGACACCTGAGGCTCTGTACTTGTACACGATACATTTTCCAAAACCAAAAGTCAGCAATTCTCTACCTGCCAGCTCCTAAGTATTTTCCAGGTTTTCTGTGCAGGCAGTCAAGTGACTTTAGAAAGAAGACACAATCTAGATTTTAATGAATTCTATATAAGAGCAAGTGTCAAGGTCTGCGATAAAGCTTCTTGTTTCTGGAAGGCGGGGACTGCTCCAAAAATCACCTACATACTTCCTCAGCTGTAATGCAGTGTATTCAGGGGCTCCAGGGCCCCCGGACTATTGTTCCAAACCATTATATACACAAGGTACTTAATTGTGGGGCAGGCTTGGGCATAGACAAATCAACACAGCATCATCTTGGTGTCTGGGGAAACTTGGCAATTAGAGACGTGGAGGTCCTTTCTTTCCTCCCTCCCTCCCTTCTTTTGTAACATCTATTAAAGTTGGTTTCACTTCTAGCTTTTTATTTTGGTCCTATTGTTCTAACGAGCTTTTATTTCTTAATTTGAATGGAACCAGAATGAGAAGCAAACCAATATTTCTTATCTCCCATTTTATGTTAGACATGTATGATATTATCTCATCTTATCATGATAATATATAATTGATTATTATTTTATACATGAAGAAACAGAAGTTCAGAAGGTTAACCAGCTTAGTGCTCAAGGTCACCTGCCAAGCAGATGGCAGATCTGAGATATGAGCCAGGTCTGGGTCACTACAAAGCCTATTGGCTCCCTGGTCTACCAAGTAGCCAGTGTGTACGACACCAGCCCTAGATTCATGCTTGGGAATTTAGGTCATGCCAACATGCACAGGTGCCCACAATGTGACTACTTGGTGGTTATATATACACAGGCCTAATAAACTGTCATTTTGGATTGAGTCAACCAGTTAATTCAGTGAAAACTATGACCTATTTCTTAACAAGATATGCCTAATTGCTTTATAAATAATAAGTCACATCTTACATTTGAATGGTATAAAAAATTACAAAATGTGGTCTACATCCAATATCTCATTACTTGATCAGTTCACTCATTCTTTAGGCAACTGTACATAAAACAGGCAAATTTTTTTGCTACTGGGTGAATACACCCAGATCACCAGGATAAGACTGTTGTGCTCTCAGAATTTATAATCTCAATTAACACTCACAGCAATGATATGAGGTGAATATTGTTATCTTATTTTGCAGAGGTGGAAATTGAGATTCCAAGAGGAAATGATTTTGTCCAGGAACACTAAATTTGGAACCATTAATGATTCCCACATCAGCCAAGTATATTCATTTTTTGAACAAATTTTAACATGTTTGGTTGCTGCAGAATTTTTATTCATTCATTCGTATTTGTACTCACTCATTTATTTTTGATACGTAATATTTTACATATTTATGGAGCATCTGTGATATTTTGTTGCTTGCATAGGTTTTATAGTGACCAAGTCAGGGTATGTGGGGTATCCATCATCCTGAATACCATTTGTATGTGTTGGGAATATTTCAGATTCTCTTTTCCAGCTACTTTGAAATATATAATACATTGTTGCTGACTATAGTCACCCTACTCTGCTATCAAACATTCAGACTTATATTTAGCTCCCACATATGAGTGAGACATGTGAAATCTGTTTCTGTGTCTGGCTTATTTCCTTTAACATAATGACCTTCAGTTTCATTCGTGTTGTGGCAAATGACATTATTTCATTCTTTTTTAGGGCTGAATAGTCTTTCAATGTCAATACACATTTATTGACCACTGTCCTTGTGCTGTGTGATGTTGAACTTCTGGCTCTTAGAGCAGGAAGCTGCTTATGGAGCACTCTCCTTTTGATTCTATGCAATCTGTTAGTAACCATCTTGTTTTCTCTTCTCACACTCATTTACAGAGATCCCTGTCTTCTCCAAGGCTCCAGGTGCCCAAATGATCCTGGAAAATGTGTAAGCCGAAGGCCAGGGAGAAAGA
The DNA here is from genome assembly GCF_007565055.1 of Rhinopithecus roxellana. Classification (NCBI taxonomy): domain Eukaryota; kingdom Metazoa; phylum Chordata; class Mammalia; order Primates; family Cercopithecidae; genus Rhinopithecus; species Rhinopithecus roxellana. Next base: position 112,599,144 of record NC_044556.1, on the reverse strand, counting down.
ACCTCTCTTCCTCACGGAGCACGGACTTGACCAGGGCTGCCTTCTGTAGTTCACTGACCACCATGGTACTGTTCTGTCGGAAAGAGTAAAACTAACATGTGTTGCATCTGTGCACACTGATGTCATGAATTTAGCGTGATAAATGAGTTTCTTTTTAAAATGTGTATTATGGCCTTCTGTTCAATCTATTTGTCAAAATTTCCTTTATATTTAAAATGTTATATATTTAAAGGCAAGACCATTAAGTCTGATTTTTTGATTTCTTTTTTCTTTTCTATTTCCTCAATTTTCTTCTGATCCTCACTAGTTCTATATTCAGCTCTCAGCTACCTTCAGTCTCTGTCATCATTACCTAGTTTCAGATCCCAGGAACTGAGGTGACCAGCAGGGCTGCACAGATGCCCTGTGCTCAGGAGTGTGGTGTGTGCACCACAGTCAACTCCACTGAGTTGTCCACCTGCACTCGACTTATGTGTAGGGTGGCCTGCCGTGAAAGCAAGGGAGATCCCTAGCTGCTGCTTTGTACTTGATTGTCTGTGTTTCTTTGTTAATTATGTATGATCTCACTCTTTGTCCAGCCAACAATACATGCCATAAATATGAGACTGGGGAATGTCTTAGGGATTTATCAATGGGTTTACATTTACTAAACAAAATAGAAAAACATTCACACACCACCACCACCACCACCACCAGTGAAATAACTTTATTCAAACCACCAGGGAGGAACCTGGAGTTCTCAAGAATGATTCTTGTGTTTTGACTGCAGCTGGCTAGGTTAAGAACTAGCGTGGTCAGATCCAGCAAAGCCACTTGTGCCAGAGAGCTGAATGTGTTGGAAGTCCTGATTTTTCAAAGAAGCCCACAGATAGCTTCCTTCTTAAGTACTGGTTTATTTTATTTTTTAAGAACAGGAAACTACAAATTGTGCATACACAAATTTTGTGTCCGCATTCAAACTTGTAGCTATGTAAATTTAGACAACATTTAGAAAACATTTTGACCCTGGAGCTTAATTTTTGGAAATTTACGCTAAAGTAATTGTTAACAAGGATAGTAAAGATGTACACACAAATATCTTCCACGGAGCTTGGAGGCTACATCAATACAAAGAGGGGAAAGAAATCAAATGTCTAGCTGTAGGGAAATAGGTTAAATTTTATTAGGTCCACCTGAAAGAGAATCGTTAATCCTTTGAAAATGATGCAAAATTAAAATATGTAGCAACATGGAGGAATGCATAGGAAAATAATAAAACCGTAAAGCAGAATATAAGACTATACCATGATTACAATAATAAAAAGTGTACATTTTATACATATGGAGAGTAAATGGAAGAATATTTGAAGCTTGAGATGGTGGATAAGGGGTGATTCTTTTACTTTTTATTTGTATTCTTAATTACCATAGTAATTCTTAAATAATATATGATAATATTAAATTGATTATCTACAGTCAATAAACTGTTGACAAAATTCAAAATGTCAGACTGTTTAGTTGGACTTAACTAATGTTGTAATCTACCTAAAAACGTGTTTTGCTCTAACTCATTCTTAAGAAAATGAAGAAAACTTAAAGCTTGTTTCCATATTCCCACACTGGTGAGAGCAGAGGCAATTATTTTTGTTTATTTGTATGAAATCATTCTCCGCACTTTGAATTAATGGTAGGGAGGCCCAAGTCCCAGAAGGGTGATGCAACTTTCCATAGATCGTTCAGACTATTTCTAGAGAGAACTGAGAACCCATCCCTTTTGTCTGTTCTCTGCTGAACTGCGTGAAGGAAGATAAACCAAACTACTGACCACATAGACCTGTGGACATGTCCCACTTTTCTCAACCATGTGCTCTTGGGAGAAGTTATGAGGTGACTTCAGGACTGTCTGCCCCAGACACTCCCTGCCAGAGCCACATTTGGTGGGCAGCCCTGAGCAACAGGAATGGTCCCGAGGCGTACAGCACCACTTGGAGATAGTCACCTCCAGTTGATAATCATGCTGTTGGTGGGGTTGTTAGGGTGAGCCCTTGGGATCTACCACCATCAGAGACTATGGGGATCCCAATGCAGAACTCCAAGGGCCCCCGGGGGTATCTGCACAATTAAAGAACTTGCTCCATGTCAGCACTTACATATAGATAATTAAGTGATCTTTCTTAAAAAATATTCCCTTAGATGGAACTAGAGGTCATTATATTAAGTGAAATAAACCAGGCACAGAAAGACAAATACTGCATGTTCTCACTCATATATGGCAACTAAAACACTGATCTCATAGAGGTAGAGAGTAGAATAACAGATACCAGAGGCCAAGAAGAGTGTGTAGGGGTTGGGAGGTGGGAGTAAAGTGATTTTGGTTAATGAGTACAAACATACAGTTAGACAGAAGGAGTAAGTTCTAGTTTGATAGCAGGGTAGGATGCTATAGTTAACAATATATTGTATATTTAACTAGAAAAGAAGACTTGAATGTTCCCAATATGCAGGAATAATAAATACTCAACGTGATGGGTATCTTAAATACCATGGCTTGATCACTGCACACTCAATCCATGTAACAAAATATCACTTGTGCCCCATAAATATGTACAAATATTATGTATCAATTAAAAACTTTAAAAACAAAAACAAGAGCAAAAAACCCAAACCAAAACAAATGTTCCTTAACTTGATTCTCACAGAGACACCCATTTTGCCTTTGGAGGTTTTCATTTTCAGGCTATCTCTGCCTTGAATGGAGTGGTACAACTCATGGCTGCCAGAGCATACTTTCGCCTTTGTGTCACTTTTCTCCCTACTGGGGAAAACCTCCTTAACAACTTTAAAAAATGTGTTACACATGTGGCATATATAAATCTTTTAAAGCTGTATTTCTTTAACTTGAGACCATGGGCCCCAGTTTAACAAACACTTCATTAAAAGTTACAGGTTTAATATTGGGTTATTTCCTGGCTGTAGTGGAATCTTCAGTAGAGGAGTCCGTGTGCCAGTCTTTATATACTGCAATGCATTTATTCTGCACACACCCTACATGAGGTAGGTTCTATTATCACTCTAATTTCACAGAAAAGGAACTGAGGTAGTGAGCTATTAAGTAACATATCCAAGGTCTCAGAACTGGGAAATGTCAGACCCAGGACCCCAGAATCTTTAAGGACAGATGATCCCACATTATGATGATTTGACCTAAGTCATATTTTTTTCTTTTATCATTTTTGTATCTTCTAAAGATTTTTTATTAAATTTGTGGTTACCATGAGGCTTACATGAAACATCTCATAATTGTTTATTTTAGGGTTATTACAGCTTAACTTCATTACATACAAAAACTCTACACTTTTAATTCTCATCCCCCTACATTTATGTTATTGATGCCAAATTTATATAATTTTATGTATCATCTATCCATTACCTAATTATTGTAAATATAATTTATGTTTTTTTTGGATTGGAGTCTCACTCTGTTGCTCAGGCTGGAGTGCAGTGGTGCAATCTTTGTTCACTGCAAACTCCACTTCCCATGTTCAAGTGATTCTTCTGCCTCAGCCTTCTGTGTAGCTGGGATTATAGTTGCTGCCACTGTGCCCAGCTAATTTTTGTATTTTAGTAGAGACAGGGTTTCACCATGTTGGCCAGACTAGTCTTGAACTCCTGACCTCAAATAATCCACCCACCTTGGCCTCCCAAAGTGCTAGGGTTACAGGTGTGAGCCACTGTGCCCAGCCTATAATTATTTTTAATATTGTAGTGTTTTAACTTTTATGCTAGAATTAAAAGTTATGCACTACAATTACAGTATTAATGTCTATAGTGCTGAATTTGACTTATTAATATTAATGTATATAATGTATATTAATACCATTAATATTAATGTATATAGTGCTTAATTTTCCTTACCATTATGGTGAGTTTTCTACTTTCATATGTTTTGATATAGTTAGTCAGCAATTATTCATTTCAACTTGAAGAACTTTCATTAGCATTTCTTGTAAGGCAAGTCTAGAGGTGATGAATTTCCACATCTTTTGTTTATCTAAGAAAGTCCTTATCTTTTCTGCATTTCTGAAGGACATACCATGTATAGTATTCTTGGTAGGTAGGTTTTTTTCTCCCCAGCACTTTCAATAGTATCATTCTACTTTTAACTGGCCTGATAGAGTTCTGCTGAGAAATCAGCTGATATCTATATTGAAGCTCTTTTGTATGTGATGTTCCCTATTTCTAGCTGCTTTCAGAATTCTCTTTGTCTTTGATATAGGAGAATTTGATTATAATGTGTCTCAGTGAAGATCTCGTTATATTTAATCTATTTTAGCTTCCTGGGGCCTCATAAATCTGAATGTTCATTCTCTCTTCAGATTTGGAAAATTTTTAGTTGTTATATTTTTAAACATGTTTTCTGCTAATTTCACTTTCTTCACATCTTCTAGAACTCCCTGAAATTCATATATTGGTTCACTTGTGTTGTCCCGTAATTCCCATAGGCTTTCTTTACTATTTTGTCTTTAGTTACTGTATTTGTCCATTTTTACACTGATGATAGAGACATACCCGGGACTGGAAAGAAAAATAGGTTTAACGGGCTCACAGTTCCACGTAGCTGGGAAGGCTTCATGATCTTGGCAGGATGTGAAAGGCATGTCTTACATGGTGGTGGCAAGAGAGAACGAGAAAGAAGTGAAAATGGAAACCCCTTACCATTAGATCTCATAAGACTTATTCACTACCATGAGAACAGTATGGGGGAACCACTCCCATGATTCAATTATCGTCCACTGGGTCCCTCCCACAACACATGGGAATTATGGGAGTACAATTCAAGATGAGATTTCGGTGGGGACACAGAGCCTAACCATATCATTCTGCCCTGGCTCCTCCTAAATCTCATGTCCTCCCATTTCAAAACCAATCATGCCTTCCCAACAGTCCCCCAAAGTCTTAATGCATTTCAGCATTAACTCAAAAGTCCACAGTACAAAGTCTTATCTGAGACAAAGAAAATCCCTTTCACCTATGAGCCAGTAAAATCAAAAGCAACTTAATTACTTCCTAGATACAATGGGGATACAAGCATTGGGTAAATACAGTCATTCCAAATGGGAGAAATTGGCCAAAACAAAGGGGCTACAGGCTCCATGAAAGTCCAAAATCCAGCAGGGCAGTCAAACTTTAAAGTTCCAAAATAATCTCCTTTGACTCCATGTCTTGCATCCAGGTCACACTGATGCAAGAGGTGGGTTCCCATGGTCTTGGGCAGCTCCTCCCCTGTGGCTTTGCAGAGCACAGCCTCATTTGTGGCTGCTTTCACGGGCTGGTGTTGAGTATATGCAGCTTTTCCAGGTGCATGGTGCAAACTGTCAGTGGATCTACCATTTTAGGGTCTGGAAGACAGTGGCCCTCTTCTCACAGCTCCACTAGGTAGTGCCCCAGTAGGGACTCTGTGTGGGGGCTCCAACCCCACATTTCCCTTCCATACTGCCATAGCAGAGGTTCTCCATGAGGGCCCCACTGCTGCAGCAAACTTCTACCTGGGCATCCAGGCTTTTTCATACGTTCTCTGAAATCTTGGCAGAGGATCCCAAATCCCAATTCTTGACTTCTGTGCACTCACAGGCTCAACCTCAGGCTTTGGGCTTGCACTCTATTCATCCACGGCCCAAGCTCTATGTTGACCACTTTCAGCCATGGCTGGAGTGGCTAGGACTCAGAGCACCATGTCTCTAGACTGCACACAGCATGGGGTCTTGGGCCCATCCAATGAAACCATTTTTTCCACCTAGGCCTCTGGGTCTGTGATGGGAGAGGCTGCTGTGAAAACCTCTGACATGCCCTGGAGACATTTTCCCCATTGTCTTGGAGATTAACATTTGCCTCCTCATTACTTAAGCAAATTTCTGCAGAGAGCTTGATTTCTCCTCAGAAAATGGGATCGTCTTTTCCATCACATTATCAGGCTGCAAATTTTCTGAACTTTTATGTTCTCCTTCTCTTATACAACTGAATGTAAGGGGTGCGCCCAGGATAGCCGAATAGGAACAGCTCCAGCCTCCAGCTCCCAAGGTGAGCGACACAGAAGATGGGTGGTTTCTGCCTTTTCAGCTGAGGTACCGGGTTCATCTCACTGGGGCGTGTCAGACAGTTGGCGCTGGTCCGTGGGTGCAGCCCGACCAGTGAGAGAGGAAGCAGGGTGAGGCATCGCCTCACATGGAAAGTGCAAGTGGGAAGGGAATTCCTTTTCCTAGCCAAAGGAAATTGAGACAAACAACACCTGGAAAATCAGGTAACTCCCACCCTAATACTGCGCTTTACCAAGGGTCTTAGTGAATGGCACACCAGGAGATTATATCCCACACCTGGTCCAGGGGGTCCCACGGTCATGGAGCCTCCCTCATTGCTAGCACAGCAGTCTGTGATCTAACTGCAAGGCAGCAGTGAGGCTGGGGAAGGGGCACCCACCATTGCTGAGGCTTAAGTAGGTAAACAAAGCTGCTGGGAAGCTCGAATTGAGTGGAGCCCACCACAGCTCAAGGAGGCCGGCTTGCCTCTGTAGTCTCCTCCTCTGGGGACAGGGCACAACAAAACAAAAAGCAGCAGAAACCTCAGCAGAGGTAAATGCCCCTGTCTGACAGCTTTGAAGAGAGCAGTGGATCTCCCAGCATGGAGGTTGAGATCTGAGAAGGGACAGACTGCCTGCTCAAGTGGGTCCCTGACCCCTGAGTAGCCTAACTGGGAGACATCCCCCACTAGGTGCAGATGGACACCTCACCCCTGAGACAAAGCTTCCAGAGCAAGAATCAGACAGCAACACTCGCTGTTCAGCAATATTCTATCTTCTGCAGCCTCTGCTGCTGATACCCAGGCAAACAGGGTCTGGAGTGGACCTCATGCAAACTCCAACAGACCTACAGCTGAGGGTCCTGACTGTTAGAAGGAAAACTAACAACCAGAAAGGACACCCACACCAAATCCCCATCAGTTCGTCACCGTCATCAAAGACCAAAGGCAGATAAAACCACAAAGATGGGAAAAAAGCAGAGTAGAAAAGCTGGAAATTCAAAAAATCAGAGTGCATCTCCCCCTCCAAAGGAACACAGCTCATCGCCAGCAATGGATCAAAGCTGGACAGAGAATGACTTTGACAAGTTGAGAGAAGAAGGCTTCAGTCAATCAAACTTCTCAGAGCTAAAGGAGGAACTATGTAACCAGTGCAAAGAAACTAAAAACCTTGAAAAAGAATGGATGAATGGGTAACTAGAATAATCAATGCAGAGAAGATCTTAAAAGAACTGACAGAGATGAAAACCATGACACGAGAACTACGTGACAAATGCACAAGCCTCAGTAACCGACTCGATCAACCAGAAGAAAGATTATCAGTGATTGAAGATCAAATGAATGAAATGAAAAGAGAAGAGAAATGTAGAGAAAAAAAAGTAAAAAGAAATGAACAAAGCCTCCAAGAAATATGGGATTATGTGAAAAGACCAAATCCACATCAGATAGGGGTGCCTGAAAGTGAGGGAGAAAATGGAACCAAGTTGGAAAACACTCTTCAGGATATCATCCAGGAGAACTTCCCCACCCTAGTAGGGCAGGCCAACATTCAAATTCAGGAAATACAGAGAACGCCACAAAGATACTCCTCCAGAAGAGCAACTCCAAGACACATAATTGTCAGATTCACCAAAGTTGAAATGAAGGAAAAACTGTTAAGGGCAGCCAGAGAGAAAGGTCGGGTTACCCACAAAGGGAAGCCCATCAGACTAACAGCAGATCTCTCGGCAGAAACTCTACAAGCCAGAAGAGAGTGGGGGCCAATATTCAACGTTCTTAAAGAAAAGAATTTTCAACCCAGAATTTCATATCCAGCCAAACTAAGTTTCATCAGTGAAGGAGAAATGAAATCCTTTACAGATAAGCAAATGCTTAGAGACTTTGTCACCACCAGGCCTGCCCTACAAGAGATCCTGAAGGAAGCACTAAACATGGAAAGGAACAACCGGTACCAGCCATTGCAAAAAGATGTGAAAATATAAGTCCACCAATGCTAGGAAGAAACTGCATCAACTAACGAGCAAAATAACCAGCTAATGTCATAATGACAGGATCCAGTTCACACATAACAATATTAACCTTAAATGTAAATGGACTAAAAGGTCCAATTAAAAGACACAGACTGGCAAACTGGATAAAGAGTCAAGACCCATCACTTTGCTGTATTCAGGAGACCCATCTCACATGCAGAGACACACATAGGCTCAAATAAAGGCATGGAGGAAGATCTACCAAGCAAATGGAGAACAAAAAAAAGCAGGGGTTGCAATCCTAGTCTCTGATAAAACAGACTTTAAACCATCAAAGATCAAAAGAGACAAAGAAGGCCATTACATAATGGTAAAGGGATCAATTCATCAGGAAGAGCTAACTATCCTAAATATATATGCACCCAATACAGGAGCACCTAGATTCATAAAGCAAGTCCTTAGAGACTTACAAAGAGACTTAGACTCCCATACAATAATAATGGGAGACTTTAACACCCCACTGTCAACATTAGACAGATCAACGAGACAGAAAGTTAACAAGGATATCCAGGAATTGAACTCATCTCTGCACCAAGCGGACCTAATAGACATCTATAGAACTCTCCACCCCAAATAAACAGAATATACATTCTTCTCAGCACCACGTCACACTTGTTCCAAAATTGACCACATAGTTGGAAGTAAAGTACTCCTCAGCAAATGTAAAAGAACAGAAATGTTAACAAACTGTCTCTCAGACCACAGTGCAATCAAAATAGAACTCAGGACTAAGGAACTCAATCAAAACTGCTCAACTACATGGAAACTGAACAACCTGCTCCTGAATGACTACTATGTACATAACGAAATGATGGCAGAAACAAAGATGTTTTTTGAAACCAATGAGAACAAAGATACAACATACCAGAATCTCTGGGGCACATTTAAAGCAGTGTGTAGAGGGAAATTTATAGCACTAAATGCCCACAAGAGAAAGCAGGAAAGATCGAAAATTGACACCCTAACATCACAATTAAAAGAACTAGAGAAGCAAGAGCAAACACATTCAAAAGCTAGCAGAAGGCAAGAAATAACTAAGATCAGAGCAGAACTGAAGGAGATAGAGACACAAAAATCCATCCAAAAAATCAATGAATCCAGGAGCTGGTTTTTTGAAAAGATCAACAAAATTGATAGACCGCTAGCAAGACTAAGAAAGAAAAAAAGAGGGAAGAATCAAATAGACACAATAAAAAATGATAAAGGGCATGTCACCACCAACCCCACAGAAATACAAACTACCATCACAGAATACTATAAACACCTCTATGCAAATCAACTACAAAGTCTAGAAGAAATGGATAATTTCCTGGACACTTACACTCTCCCAAGACTAAACCAGGAAGAAGTTGAATCCCTGAATAGACTAATAGCAGACTCTGAAATTGAGGCAATAATTAATAGCCTACCAACCAAAAAAGGTCCAGGACCAGACAGATTCACAGCCGAATTCTACCAGAGGTCAAAGGAGGGGCTGGTACCATTCCTTCTGAAACTATTCCAATCAATAGAAAAAGAGGGAATCCTCCCTAACTCATTTTATGAGGCCAACATCATCCTGATACCAAAGCTTGACAGAGATACAACAAAAAAAGAGAATTTTAGACCAATATCCCTGATGAACATCGATGCAAAAATCCTCAATAAAATACTAGCAAACCAAATCCAGCAACACGTCAAAAAGCTTATCTAGCATGATCAAGTGGTCTTTATCCCTGGGATGCAAAGCTGGTTCAACATACGCAAATCAATAAAGGTAATCCAGCATATAAACAGAACCAGACACAAAAACCACATGATTATCTCAATAGATGCAGAAAAGGCCTTTGACAAAATTCAATAGCCTTTCATGCTAAAAACTCAGAATAAATTCAGTATTGATGGAATGTTTCTCAAAATAATAAGAGCTATTTATGACAAACCCACAGCTAATATCATACTGAATGGGCAAAAACTGGAAGCATTCCCTTTGAAAACTGGCACAAGACAGGGATGCCCTCTCTCACCACTCCTATTCAACATAGTGTTGGAAGTTCTGGCTAGGGCAATCAGGCAAGAGAAAGAAATCAAGGGTATTCAGTTAGGAAAAGAAGAAGTCAAATTGTCCCTGTTTGCAGATGACATGATTGTATATTTAGAAAACCCCATTGTCTCAGCCCAAAATCTCCTTAAACTGATAAGCAACTTCAGCAAAGTCTCAGGACACAAAATCAATGTGCAAAAATCACAAGCATTCTTATACACCAGTAACAGACAAACAGACAGACAAATCATGAATAAACTCCCATTCACGTAAGCTTCAAAGAGAATAAAATACCTAGGAATCCAACTTACAAGGGATGTAAAGGACCTCTTCAAGGAGAAATACAAGCCATGCTCAGTGAAATAAAAGAGGACACAAACAAATGGAAGAACATACCATGCTCATGGATAAGAAGAATCAATATTGTCAAAATGGCCATACTGCCCAAGGTAATTTATAGATTCAATGCCATCCCCATTAAGCTACCAATGACTTTCTTCACAGAATTGGAAAAAACTACTTTAAAGTTCATATGGAACCAAAAAAGACCCCGCATTGCCAAGACAATCCTAAGCCAAAAGAACAAAGCTGGAGACATCGTGCTACCTGACTCCAAACTATACTACAAGGCTACAGTAACCAAAACAGCATGGTACTTATACCAAAACAGAGATATAAACCAATGGAACAGAACAGAGCCCTCAGAGATAGTACCACACATCTACAGCCATCGGATCTTAGACCAACCTGACACAAACAAGAAATGGGGAAAGGATTCTCTATTTAATAAATGATGCTGGGAAAATTGGCTAGCCATAAGTAGAAAGCTGAAACTGGATGCCTTTCTTTACTCCTTATATGAAAATTAATTCAAGATGGATTAGAGACTTAAATATTGACCTAAAACCATAAAAACCCTAGAAGAAAACCTAGGAAATACCATTCAGGACATAGGCATGGACAGGGACTTCATGTCTAAAACACCAAAAGCAACGGCAACAAAAGCCAAAATTGACAAATGGGATCTAATTAAACTAAAGAGCTTCTGCACAGCAAAAGAAATTACTGTCAGAGTGAACAGGCAACCTACAGAATGGGAGAAAATTTTTGCAATCTACTCATCTGACAAAGGGCTAATATCCAGAACCTACAAAGAACTCAAACAAATTTACAAGAAAAAAACAAACAACTCCATCAAAAATGAGTCCTTATCTGGTTGGATACAGTCTTTTTTTTTTTTTTTTTTTTTAATTTGTTTGGTAGACAACACATCCTTGTTGGAAAAGTGCTCTATGAAATATAAGATAGAGTCTTTTTCTAGGAGTTGGCTATGTCAAGGGTGTTCTATATACTTAGTATGTTTTCTACTTAAGTGGCTAAGAACTGGAGAAAAAATGTTTGGCCTAAATTGTTGACACAGTAGTAAAACCAGGACCACATCCCAAACCCCTCAGGCCACTTCTACCAGCTACTGTGCCAGATTTTGTACTGTCATTGCTTTAACAAAATCCAAGCTGGGTTCAGGGATGTTCTGCAGGCACTGGAGATGGTAGGTGAAGGAAACATTGTCTCACCTCCTTTTGTACTGAAAAATGCTGCTGGGTATTTAACAAAATATTTAGCCAAATAGAACAGCTCAGCTTGGCATTGGGCTGAGCACTTAATCAAGAAAATAGACCTGGTCTTGCCGAACTGAGCAGGGTTTTCAGTTGAAATCCAGGAACAGCTTTTCCGAGGTTCTTTAGCTGGAGGCTCAACATCTCCTCAATCTTGTCAGACTGTCTTGGAGAACACTATGTGGCCAGATAATATGAGGGAGCATTTCCAACCAAGAAGATGTTGAGGTACAAAAACCACAACAAGTCAGAGAGAAGCAGGGGGCTGGCCCATAAGAACTGGTCATCAGTTTCAGCTCCACATAAACACCATGGGAATTTCTGCCAATCATTCAATGCTGCTGAGGACCAACTTTCTTTTTCATAAAATTTGACTTAATACACACATTGTTTCTTGTAAGATTTTAAAATCAAGTAAAATGATGAATGCAACAAAACCTTATAGATGATAGTCATTATTTCAGCTATTCTTTGAAAAGGTGATTGACTTTTGCATTCAGTTTTTACAATTTCTTTCATTTCTATCAATCCGTTACACACAAAAGAACACTCTTGTACAGCCACTTTGGAATACAGTTTGACAGTTTTTTACAATATTCACCATAATCTTACCATATGATTTGGCAATTGTGTTTCTCGATATTAACTCTGCTGATTTGTAAACTTATGTTCATAGTAGATATTTCATACATTCCAAAACATAGACTTAATCAGAACGTCCTTCAGAAGTTAAATGGATAAAGTGTGGTACATTCCTACAGTGGAATATTATTTAGTGATAAAAATAAATGATTTATCAAGCCATTGGAAGACATGCAGGAAACTTAAATGCATATTGTGCAGTGAAAGAAGCTAATCTGAAAAGGCTACATACTGTGTGATTCCAGCTGCATGACATCCTGGAAAAAACAAAACTGTGGAGACAGGAAAAAGATAAGTGTTGCAAGGGGTCAGGGGAGGGATGGATGGATAGACAGAGCACAGAGGAAGTTTAGAGTAGTGAAACTATTCTATAGGACACAGTAATTAATGTTACATAATATTATGTTACATGGTACTATGCTCTTGTGAAAAAAATACAACTCCGGAACAGAAAGACTCATCCTTATGTAAAATATGAACTGTTAATAATAATGTATCAAAATTGATTCATTCATTGTAACAAATGTACTACCCTAATGCCAGATGTTAACAATAGGGGAAAGAGAGGGGATAAAAACTCTGAACTGATCAGTTCAATTTTTTGGTAAACCTCATTGTTCTAAAACATAAAATTTCATTTTAAAAGTTTTCTAACAATTATGTAACTCTCTGATACTATATTTTTCTCGATTGCATTTCAGTCAATAAATCATTGGGAGTTCCCATCAAAGAACTGTGGTGTTTGTAGAAGTTAGGATGGGGGTTGGGGATGAAATAATAAAAGTTTGTTGACCTAATTGGTCTTGTTTTGGGAGTTTGGTTATATGTTGTTTTGAAGACATGGGAGCAGCGAGGCTAATATTTCCAGGAAAGTTAGAAGAACATGGGCCAAATATTAATTAGTTTTATGCTTGGGGCATATGGTAGAAGCCCCTCATTCCAACTTAGCATTCCTTCCCCATTCTGCATATATAAGAAAACACTGGAAATGCATCATCTGTATATGGAAGAGGGGGAAAAATGTGTATATTACCTCATACCAGAAAACTAAAACCTATTAAAAGAGGGATGCTGCTGCAGGAGAAGGCCTTTTTAGAGTGAGTGAATTTTTTTTTATAAAGTATATAATTATTCATGACCCATCATTGGGAATTTCATCTCAAGTTCAGATATTCAGCCTCTGAGGGAATGCGAAGCCACTTGTGAGCCATTTGGCCATCCCTGCAGGAAAATCAGTTCAAAACTCTGCCTGACTCTGTGGGAAACTTGTGCTTCCTCTGGTTGAAACCAGCTAGCAAAATGCATAATTTGTGCTCAAGGAAGAATTAGTAATGGCTAGAAGAGAGATTGATTTGTCTTTTAGCTCTCCCAGTAACTCAGTCGACCATTTGGACGACTCTGTTGCCTTAGACTGAGTTTCTACTTAAGTGAATAGAGAATACTCTCCTAGATATGGTTGTTGATTCCCTCAGAACAAAATTAACATGGCAACAATCAAGTCATGCACAGCCCTTTTGGAAACTTGAGGAACAACACGAGCAACATTTCTACAGGTTTTTTTCACTATTCTGAAATTCACAATGTCATAAATATATGTCATTTTATTACTAGACTTTAGAAATATGTAGGCATTGTGTAGCACATAGAGTGATGTTGATATGAATTGATGTTCTCAAGAAGTCAATGGTTTTACATTAAAAAAAATGCAGGACCATGCATGGGAAGGAGGGTAGGTGGAATGATTGGAGACCATAGAGCAACAGGAATCTGGTGCCTTCTAGGACCTGTCCAGAGATATTCATTCTGACAACCATCAGGCATTCAAAATGATGCTCAAAGGAAATGTGGAGAATTATTAATGCAGGAGGAGAATTCAAGGTAGTTTTGTCAAACTGATGAGTTTTTGGTACATGCTAGTTGCAAAGATCACTGCTGGGTTTCTGGATTGCTGTACTGAGGATTTTTCTAAGGACACATGTAGGCTCTGTGGGAAGAGTGATGTAAACTAATTAGCCAGGATGGACATAGGTGGGTTCCTTGTGATGAGTTCTAGGGCATGGGGTGCCACATTGGCTGCAGTCAGCTCTTACCCATAAATGCCATCGAATGGTTTATAGCATAGCAGTCGTACAGCAAGAAGAAATAAAAAGCATCTAAGTAAGAAGAAATAAAAGCAAGAAGAAATAAAAAGCATCTAAATAAGGAAAAGAAGAATGCAAACTCTTTGCTGATAATACTATTCAATACTCCCAAAAAACCAAAAGACTTTGCCAAAAGATTCCTGGAACTGAGAAACAACTTCAAGTAAAGACTTAGGATACAAACGTAACGTACAAAATTCAGTAACATTTCTAAACACTGATAACATTCAAGCTGAGAGCCAAATCAAGAACTCAATTCCATTTACAACAGCCACAAAAATAAAAATTCTAGGAATACAGTCAACCACAGAGGTGAAAGATCTCTACTAGGAGAACCACAAAACACTGCTGAAAGAAAGTAATAAGACTCAAACGGATAAACATTCCATGCTCACTGGTTGGAAGAATTAGTCTCATTTAAATGGCCCAAAGAAATCTACAGATTTAATGTTATTCATAAAAAAACTACAGACTTTATTTTTCACAGAATTAGAGACAACTATTCTAAAATTAAGATGAAATGAAAAAAGAGACCAAAAAGCCAAAGTAACCCTAAGCAAAAAGAATAATGCTAAAGATATCACAATATCTGGTCAACTTTTGATCTCTGAGTTTACCCATCAGTTTTAAAATATGCCAGAACAGACTATAATATATGACCAGCCAGAGTACTAGAAAACCTAGCCTGCTCTCAAACCTTCACATTTACACAAACACTTGCAAGTAGAGTGCCATAAAACCCCCAGGGGTGCCCCCAAAGGAGGTCATCTCCTTGTCTTTTCTCAATCTTAGAGGATTTGCTTCCCAGGTCTGTTTTTTTTTTTTTTTTTTTTTTTTTGCTTTGTTTTGTTTTGTTTTTTAATGGAGGAGCCAGACTGTAGTGTGGGTTTCAGTGCAGTGGGGCTCAGAAGCTGGCTCTCATTCATTTACACAAAAGTCAGGTTTTTCAAGCAAATGCACAGATGAACTAATTTTTGGAGAAAAAAGCAATGGAGAAGATTCTAGAATGAACTTTGAAATCCAAAATTAGAATCTGAAACAAGTTCCCAAGAAAAGGACCAGCTCAGAATAAACCAAAGTACTATTAACCAAGTAAGGGGTCTGTGGCTCAGGAGGACTTGCTTAGCAGTTCCACCTATGGAGAAGCTCAAAGTCACGAGGCTTTCAATGAGCCTGCAGCAGTAGAATATGGTCTGGAGACCTGGAGACAGGGAACTTAAGGCCAATTTATGCTAACTTCCTAAAAGAGAAAACACCAAGATCTGGGTGTAGGACCTGGACAACTTGTAGTCAAGACCCTCCACTGGTAACAAGCCACATTGGTACCTTATTTTCAAGTTCACATGACTCCTTTTGGAGAGGAGAGTCCTTAGTCTTCTTTGAGGCCCTGCTTTGGGCACCAAATAATGTTGATGAAGAAAATTCTAAATGAAACTCTAAAATATTTGAAGAGGTTTATTCTGAGCCATGAGTGACCATGGCCCAGGACACAGCCCCTGATGGTCCTGAGAATATGTGCCCAAGGTGGTTGGGTTATAGCTTGGTTTCATACATTTTAGGGAGACAAAAGTTACAGTCAAAGAGATAAGTCAATACATGAAGGGTATACATTGGTTCCAGAAAGTTTAGACATCTTAAAGTCAAGGCTTACAGGTCAGAAATCACTTTGTTAATGTTAATGTTAATACTGGTTTTAATGTTAATGTTAATACTGGTCAGTTGTGCCTAAACTCCAAAGGGATAGGATACAAGGAGTCATGTCTGACCTCCCTTCCTGTCATGGCCTGAACTAGTTTTTCAGATTTCTTTGAGATCTCCCTGGGCAAGAGAGTTTCTATTCAGTCAATTACAGGCCTTGGGATTTTTTTTTGCTGAGGTTGCAACACAGAGCCCAAGTAGGAGGTTTAATTTTGGGTAGGGGCAGAAACACTGTCTCATGGAATGCAAGCGTAAATACAATCAAATGAGAGAGAAGGAAAATAGAGTACACTCAAGTATGTTACTTCGTTTTCAGTCTTCTGATGGCTAATCCCTTTTTGTTTTGTAGTCACGTGGTTATTTCTGGTTCTTTTATAACATTTTTGGCCACTGGATTGCTAAGATTGTGCAGGCACTGTCTACTAGAATCAAATTTTGGTTTGAAATAGTTCATTATTTTATTTAACTGCTTAAACGAGTTTGTCTCTGATGAGTCAATAGACAGATGTGAAAAATTTTAAACCCCTCTGTCAGGGTTCAGAACATGATACTTCCAAATACGGCTTCTTGATGAAATCTAAAAATAAAATCCTAAGCCCCCCAATCAACTGAATGGAACCTCCTTATTGGCCAGTGGAGCTGAGAGCAATCTGAAAAAGTAAATTTCAGGCCACGAGGGAAGGGAGATTGGGTGCACCTTGTTGCACTCCTTCCATTTTGGAATTAACACTAAAATAGAGACCATAGGGCTGACAAAACAAGAAGATACCAAATTTCAACCTGACTCCCATAGAACATCATAGGACAGATAGTAGACACTGAAGAAAATAAAAATATTTTACTACAAAATATATTTATATGACAGATGTATAAACTCCACATGTATAAAGAGCCTTGCATACCTCATGATTATCCATGTCACTCATCTTGAAACACAGCAAAGACCTAGCCATGGGGAGCCAGTCAGAGAACTGTCCTTCCAGTGCTGTCTCCCTTGTGTTAGAGAATAAGCCCTTAACAAAGCCTTGTCTGGAAAACTTGCTTGGTCTCATGTCCATTTCTACTGCACAGGAGCCCAAGAACCTGTGGTTAGTAATACTTCCATATTTTGGCCTGAATGAATCAGGTACTCTCTGTTTAGCTGATAGGTGACTAGTTTCCTTTATCATTTTCATAGTTTTACACCTTATGTATCAGTATGGTTTGGCTCTATGTCCCCACCTAAATCTCATGTTGAATGGTAATTCCCAGTGTTCAGGGAGGTAGCTGGCAGGAGGTGATTGGATCCTGGGAGTGGATTTCCCCCTTGCTGTGCTCATGATTCTGAGTGAGTTCTCATGAGATCTAGTTGCTTAAAAGTGTGAAGCACTTCCCCTTTCACTCTCTGTCTCCTGCTCAGCCTTGTAAATATTGTACCTGCTTCCCCTCCACCTTCCCCCATGATTGTATGTTGCCCGGGGCCTAATCCAGCCATGCATTCTGTAAAGCCTAAGCAACTGTGAGTCAATGAAACCTCTTTTCTCCATAAATTACCCAGTCCCAGGTATGTCTTCATAGTAGCATGAGAATGGACTAATACAGTATATATCTCTAAACAACGTAGTTTACTTTTGCCTACTTTTGAACTTTAAAAATGAAGTGAAGTAACTTTGAATATATTAGTCTTGACTTTTTTGCTAAATATAATTTTTGTGATATTCAGCTCATTATTTTGTATAGTTTGCTCATTTTCCTTAGTATATGGAATTTCATTGAATGGCTATCTTATTAATTGATATATTTATTCTATAGTTATTAGGTATATATATTATTTTCAGCTTGGGGCTATTATGAATGCTTTTGCTGTTGACATTTATGTCCTAATGTTTTCATATATAAATGCAAAAAATATAGTGCATATACCGAGGTAGAATTGATGGGTATGTATTTTTCTGACTTATAATGAGGTTGAGTATCTTTTCTTTGACTTATCAGCCATTTAGAGTTTCTCTTTTGTAAAGTACCTATTCGAGTATTTTTCCCATTTGCTATCAAATTTTGGCCTTCTGTTATAGACACATAAGAATTTTTTATACATGTGCTGGATATTTTGTTTTCAGTTTTGTTACACATCTGCTAGTTTGTGACCTATCCAAGTGTTTAAATTGTTTGTTTGTAAATTGAATTACCAATATTTTAGTTTATATTAGTTCTTTTTGTGTCTTAAGCAATGTGTTCATAACTTAAGAAAATATTATCCTATCTTATCTTGTAAAAGCTCATAGTTTATTTTTCCTTTCTTCACCTTTTAGTTTTTAACTCACCTAAAACATATTTGTGGTATGGTATGTGACCTTGGGCAAATGTTCCATTTTCCAGATGAACAGTTTTCCCAGCACAACTTGATGAATTTATTTTTCCCAGATCTGCAGTGACATCTCTGTCTCCTTTATAGTCACATTCTCCAAGAACTTTGCCTGTTCTAAGTCTCCTCAGTTCCTCCACTGTCCTCTCTATTCAGGATATTTACCTCTCATTTCAATGATCTTTATGTGGATAAATCAAACCTTTCAGGCCTTATTGTACCAGGGCCATCAGCACAGTTTTGTTTGTCTGTTTTCTTCCTTGTTTGATATAACTGTCTATTCCCTCAACTGAGGATGTGTGTTTTGTTTTGTTGCATTTTCATCCGTCTTCAAGTCCACCAAACTGTGACCGAGTTTCCTAACCCACTGTTTTGTTTTTCCTTTTAAGTTTTTTTCTCCTTGTGTCATTTCCCCAGGCTCACTTAGTAAACTGGAGGGCTCCTAGCTCAGTTACTGGTCCTCTTCTTTTTTTCTGTACCTTTTCTCTGTTAAGCTCATTGGGGTTCTTAGCTATAACCTTGTCTCTATATAATATCTATGTATTAATGACTTCAGTTCAAAACAAACTTGGCATTCACCAAACTGAACGGATCTGTGCCTCTTTCTTCCCACCCTAAACTTCCTGCAGCTGTGTCTTTCCATAGTCCCACTGGTAGGCGGTCCCCAATTTCAGTTGCTCCATCTAAGCCCTTAGAGTTGCCCCTGGTGCTTGTCTTTCCCTGGAAACTGATAACCAACTAGTAAACGGATCCTGTTGGCTCTACCTTCAGAATACACCTAGGTTCCAGCCATTTCTACGGTATGTTCCTGCTTCACCTAAATCCTCTAAGGGTTATTTCTAAAGCAGCAGTTGAAGAAACATCAGATTGTGCCACTTTGGTGATTAAAACCCCATTGTAGCTCACCATTTATTGGGAGTAAAATCTAAAATTTTTACAGTAAGCTATAAGGGGGCCTTTTCCATGCTCCTCTCCCCGTTACCTCTTAGATGTCTGCGCGTACCACTGTTTCCCTCACTGCTCCAGTCATCCTGGCTTCTCACTCTTTGAATAAGCTGTGCACACTCTAGCCTCAGGGCTGTCCTTCCAGTTTTGTGGGGGTTTTTTGTTTTTCTCCACGTGGGATCCCTCCCACCCCAACACTATCTTCAGGGCTAAATTCTTTATCTCCTCAAGACCGCTCCAATGTTATCCTTCCAAAGAGATCCAGACTATCGATGACGTTCTAAAAAGCAACCAATATGACCACAGTTTCAGCAATTCTTTCTGTTCCTCAATCTACTCTACTTTTCTCCTTCTCTCTGTACCATTTGACATTCACAGACTACATAGTTAACTTACTTATTCTGTTTATTGTTGTTCACTGCCTCTGGGCTACATGGGCAGCTTCATGAGGACAGGCACCTATTTTGCAAACAAATATATCCCAAGGGTCTTAATAGTTCAATAGATGGCTGTACATAGTATAAATTCAACAAATATTTGTCAGATGAAATAAGGCTTCATAAAATTTCTGTACATGCATGGACCTATTTCTGAACTCTTTATTCTTTTTCTTTGGCTTATTTGTCTTGTGATGTGTGAATTTTATACTGTTTAACAGTTTAACTTGAAACTAAATCTGAATTTCTGGTATGACAATCTATCTTCCTTGTTCTTATTTGACACTATCTTGGCTGCTCTTCTTGGCTCTTTGATCATCTTTTAAGAATCAGCTGGCCAAACTGTATTCACATCCTCTGGCTGTCTATCTATCTATCTATCTATCTATCTATCTATCTATCTATCTATCTATCTACTTACCTCTCTCTCTCTCTCTCTCGCTCTATCTATCTTGAGAGAGAGAGAGAACATTGAATCTGTATCTCTGTTTCTAACTCTAGTTCTGGCTCTAAGTATCGATCTTCATTAATCCCTGTGTCTGTTTCTATTTCTTCAGTATCTCAAACAGTCAGTTCCTTTTTAAACTCCCTTTATTATTCTGTTAAAGTATTTCAAGGTAAATAGCCAATGTTTTGTCATGCCAGCCCTAGACATATTCCTATGCACCCATGAAAAGTGAGAACAGTGCACCAGCCTGCATACACTGAGTCCTTCAGAGGACTCACATACAACACCCCAACATCTCAGGGACTCACACAACAAATGTATATGTCTCAACTTATTGAAGATACCATTCAACAGAATTTCAAAATTATTTTTGAAATTAAAAATAATTTTGAAATTAAAAAATTATTTTTGAAATT
Organism: Rhinopithecus roxellana; assembly: GCF_007565055.1. NCBI lineage: Eukaryota > Metazoa > Chordata > Mammalia > Primates > Cercopithecidae > Rhinopithecus > Rhinopithecus roxellana. Next base: position 112,578,353 of record NC_044556.1, on the reverse strand, counting down.
CAAAAGAATTAAAATCATGAACTCAGAAAATTGTGCAACAGTGTTCATGGCTCCATTATTTACAATAGCCAAAAGGTTGCGTCCATCAATAGACAAATACATAAGCAAAATATGATCTATACAAACAACGTGATACTATTCCACCTTCAAAAGGAATGAAACTGATATTTTCTGCCACATGAATGAACCTTGAAAATGTTATGTGAAGTGAAATGAGCATAAAGGCAAACATTGTATGATTCACATTCCTATGAGATACCCTGTTGGAGGCCGAAAGAGTGAGGGTCATCATCGGCTCAGGATACCACCGGAGGCTGAGTAAGCCGCAAAACTGCTTCTTATAAATGCAGAATGTTGGCAAACAGACTGCGTTTGCTGCACAGAGGTTATGCTGAGGGCAGTCACGCCGCAGGCACAAGTGTTTGTTATTAGGTACGCCTGAAAGTCTGATGACAATAATGTGAACCTGTGATCCATCACGTGGCTGACCAGTCGTGACGTCCTCCTCCCTGCTCTTTCTACTCAATAAATGCGGAGGGTTGTAGACGCTCGGGTGGCTGTCCTTAGCTCTCTCGAAGCTGGAATCTCTCTTCTTTCCTCAAGCTGAGCCTTTCCTTCAGACAGTTTTCTTTTGTTACCATTTCTACATTCATTTCTGCTTTCAGTCCTGTAATGATGGTCTCAAGCGGTAACAGTAACTGCTGTAGTGACAGTCTCAAGTCTGTCACAAGTGGTGCCTGAGCAGGGACCTAAAGGGACCCGATAGAGGCCTGGGGGACAAATAGAGATAAGCAGGGATAGAGACAGAGTATGGGTAGGGAAAGACAGGAACTGGCAGGGACCATAGGGACAGATAAGGATAATGACTAGCAGAGACTAGCAGAAACTTGCAGGGACAGACAGGGTCCTATAGGGACTTGAACGAGGAAGGTCGGTTGGAACTTCTCTGTTCCTAAAACCCACTAGATGAACGAGAAACCCCATTACAAGTCTGCCAGCAGCAACGTAAGGCCAGTGCTCTAACAAGGTACTGGTCTGTCCCAGAGGTATGAAGAACGGGAAGTTCTATGAATTGGGGTAACATGGGGAAGATTTTTTTTGTTTGGAGTTTGGTGTGTGCCATCTTTTTATTGGGGCCTGAGAATTTTTTTCCCCACTTACAGCACCTATCAAAAGTGGTAGATGAGAGGGGGAATGAAAATTGGCTTGTGCCATCTTCTGTGGCTACAGAAAGGCTCACTTTGACTACAGCTCATGAGAATACAAATGTGGGTTGTGAACGTGCAGTAGCACCTGTGAGGTGTGTGGGAAGTTTAGGAGGTTTTCTTAGAGCTTGTCAAGATGTGGGAACTCAGCCTCATTGCTTTACAGTGTTGACTCGGGCAATGGCTAATTTTGGTAGTTGACGGATCTGAAAGGAGACAAGGGTTTTGAGCCCTGGAGTGGGAAAATGTTGTAAGTGTAGAAAAATTGGGTGTTTCAGAAGAGAATGCCGACAGACCTCTGGGCCAAAGGGATCTCAACAGTTCTCGCTACAGAAAAAGCGCCAGGTCTTTGCCCTTGTTGCCATTAGGGAAATCATTGGGTTAATCAGTCCCACTCAAAATTTCATCAAAACGGCACCCCCTGTTGGGAAACGAGAAGCGGGCCTGGGCACCTCGAACAAGGGGGCGTCCCCAGGCCAGGCCACAATTCCGTTTTGGGGGGGTCTCCGGAGGTGCCTTGACTCCCCCTCAAACACCTGGAAACACAAGATTAGATCCCCCAAAGAACGGGTTATGTTTAGATGAAACAAACTTGATTGACACTGGCATTTGGGGACCTTTGCCACCAGGATAGATGGCATTAATTTTAGGTGAAGGTCGTCTGAACTTGCAGGGCATTCCTGAAGTCCCAGGAGTTCTTGCTTCGGGTTATGGAGAAATTCAGGTGGTGGTAATGTCACAAGACCTTTGGGTTTTGAACCGGGAGAAAATACTGCACAACTGTTGCTTATTCTCTGTAAATCTTACCCTTCTCTATGTAAGAAGCAAGGAGATCAGGGATTTGGAAGCACAACTAGGAGAAAAGATTCGTTTATCACAACCCGTAGCGTCTAATAGACCCACCTGTGTAAGTGCCAATTGAAGGTTTAAGGATTTTTTTTTTTTTTTTTTGCTATACTGTTGCATGAGAAGAATAAACCTCAATTTGTTTTTTTTCTCTGCCTTCTGTTCATCGGAAAAAGCTTTTCTTTATCAATAGAAAGTTTTACCCACAGCAATTCTGCAGAGGCAGAAGCTGAGTTGCAGCTCATGGAGCGGATGCTACAGCAACAGAAACCTTTCCTTCAGTAGACTTACCACTAACGTGGGGACGAGGCTGCCTGTGTCCTTACAGGAGATGAACAAACCGTGTGGGTGTCCTCGGGACCGAGGACGGAGCAGTCACGCTGACATCAACCCCCATAATACAGGGACAGATGTTGTTCAATTCACCAAAAAAAAAAAAAAAAAACACGGAAAATTGGAGGCTGAAAGAGGGTCGTGATCAACTGAGTTACACCCTTGGAGGCTGAGTAAGCAGCAAAACTGCTTCGTAAATGCAGAATGTTGGCAAACGGACAAACTGCGGTTGCTGTGCAGAGGTTATGCTGAGGGCAGTCACGCCCCAGGCACAAGTGTTTATTAGGTATGTCTGAAAGTCTGATGGCAATGATGTGAACCTGCAATCAATCACACAGCTGACCAGTCGTGAAGGCCCCTCCCTGCTCTTAATAAATGCGGAGGCCTGAGTAGCTCGGGCGGCTGCCCTTGCTCGAAGCTGGGAGGTCTCTTCTTCCCCAAGCTGGCCTTGCGTTAGAAGTTCTATTTTTTCCTCACCGTTTCTATGTTCACCACTTCGTTCAGTCCTGTTGTAATGACAGTCTCGAGCAGTAACAGGAACCGCTGTAGTGATGGTCTCAAGTAGTAATTGGACAAGTTTGCTGCGGTATCTAGAAAAGGAAAGTTCATCAACAAAATAGAATTAGACATTACCTGGAGACTTAGGAAAAGGAGGAAGTTAATGTTTAATGGGTACAGAGGATTTGTCTGGGATGAGAAAGTTCTGGAGATGGATAGTGTGGTGATGTTGTCAACCTAAAGGAAAAAACTGAGGCAAAATCAACTTAAGTAGGGTTTTTTGGGCCAAGATTGAGAAATGCAATCTGAGAGACAGATTCTAGTAGCCCTAAACAAATGCTCCACTAACAGCAGTTATAATGGGGCATTTAAGGGAGGAAGGGAAGTTCTAAAGGTGACATGAGCTATTGATCAGCTAGACCTTGTTCTTTGTATCCTCAAATTCCAGGAACATGAAGATAACTGGTAAAGGTCATATTGTACAACTTGTAAATATTTTAGGTAATTTATCAGCTAGTCTGGAAACTTACAGGGGGGTAAAAGTATAAAATTCCTTTAAAAACAACCCCAGTCATGTGTGTTTGAGCCGGGCTGGGTAGGGAAGTTACTGAATTCTCATGCTCGTGTGTCTGAGCCTAAATCGTTTTGCAAACCTTATTCGTCAGACTGCTCAGAATCATTTTTCTTAGTTTCAAATATTTTCTAAGCTCAACTCTTTGCGGGGGCGGGGGGGAAGCTAAGGCAGGTCATGTAAACGTTAATTTAACAGTGGTTTTCTCAGATTGGACCTCAATTGTAAAAGTGGAAGACAATTTTCTAAAGTACCAAATTTTAAAAATTTTCAACCAAACATACTAGGATTGAACCATCTCTTGCTATAGAAAATATTATCTTGGAGTATACTATGTAGCCATTTGTTGAGGGGGGGGGAAATGGTAAGTGGTAGGTCAACCAGTTAAATAGTATCCTTATGTATTTGTGGTATTCATCAGCTTTTTAAAGGTGTAATTTGTTTTTTCACTGAAAGTATTATACCCATGCAATCATGATGTGTAGCCTTTTAAGAAGCCCCAGATTGCATAAGCTTCAGTCTCAGAAAACCTGAATTCCAACTCCCACTAATTTTTAAACACCAGTGAGGTAAATATGAATTACATGAAAGAGCCAAGATCATGCAGGTGTAGATCGCAGCACAGCAAGACTGCAAGGTCTAGGATTTTTTCCCCGCCAGGAATCGGTGTGGGCCCTTCATTGAGAACACTGGAATGAGAAAAGTAATGAAGTAACTCAGGAATGAAGTAACTCAGATCAGCTTCTCTTTTACTAATCTCTGTGTGTATATTTTTAAATGCTTGCAATGCTGAAAGTTTTCTTACGTATTAAGTTACAAGAAAAAAAACCAGTATATTACTTGAGAGATGGGGAATGGCCCAAAATGCAAGACTACTAATACTTCCTTAGAAACGTTGGATTTCTATTTCAAGAGAAATGCCTCAAAGTTGGAAGTGTGGAAAAAAACTTGCGAAACAATGTCATGAAGTAAAAGAAAGCAACTGCCTGCAACCTTTATCTGGGTGTTTAATTTGTAAATTGAGAGGTTGTTTTTAAGGTTGAAGGAGTTTTGTCACATTTGCATGAACAGTGTAAATTGCAGGCTAGAGACAATTAATTGCAGCTGCCTGCAACCTTTATCTGGGTGTTTAATTTGTAAATTGAGAGGTTACGTTTTCTTAAGGTTGAAGGAGTTTTCACATTTGCATGAACAGTGTAAACTGCAGGCTAGAGACAAGGACCCCAGAGACATACTGATGTCAATTATCTCCTGAATGGGAGTACTAGCCATCACCATGATGCAAGCTCTCCTGTTGTAAGTCGCTGGATCTCTATCTTAGCAGCCTGCATATGTTAGCTGCTATAAACTTTGCATTAGTATTAGGCATTTACAGATTCAGGCTGGTCTGTTTCTAGATCTTCAAAGTATTCACCTATCACTGTATTCTAAAATCTTACAATAGTTAGGGACTGACCCTTATCTTTCTGCCAACAAGACATAATTCCGTGCCTAATCCACTGTACCTTGTTTGAATTCAGACACTCCCTGCCTGCACTCTTCTGTTTCAGGTCAGAAAACAAGTTTGAAATGCAGAAGATAGAATACCTCCAGTTTAGAAAGTCTGATGTATGCCTCTTAGTTCCCCACACTTACTACATAAAAGGAAATGCTGAACAACTGTTTACTACCTTAGTTCTGTAAAGTTTTTCTCTAAATATTCAGATCATCATGTTTGGAGAAGATACTGTGTAAGGTAAGTTTGCAGTCTCGATGCTTGATCAATCGCAGGATGCTTTAAATAGATTCTGGACTTACTAGAAAGTTGGTTCAAACCAGAAATACTGGAGAATGCTGAAGCTGATAGGTCTGACTTTGAACTGTAGATGTTTGTGGATGGTGCTACTCATATCTTATATAATTCGATCTCGTTTCTTCTGTTATGGACTCAGTTATCTTTTGTGGACATCAGAATGTAGCAGGTTACTTGAATTTTATACAGGTTTGTAATGATTCCAACAAAGTTTTTATTGCAACACATATTCACCTATACAATTCTAACAATCTTTATAAAGAGCTTATCTAATTTGTAGTATGCCACCTTAGGTACCTCATAAATATCTCAAAATGGTTTAGGAAGACCCTCCCTATTCTGCTCCAAGAAACCATTGCACCATACTTAATACTTAGAAATTCCCAGAGGCTGATAGAATGAGTGGCTTGCCAGACATCCAGAAGCTTATCAGTGATGAAGATAGGATTATAAACCTAGCTTTCTGATGAAAATTTGTGTTTAATGTTCACAATGCTACATAACAAATGCCAAGAATAAAGTTTCAAGGGTAGGAATAGACGGGAAGAACTCGGTCCAACTTCTAGAGACTGAGAGTGATCATGCCCTTGGTCTGCTTCAAGACAATCTCTCGGCCTTAAAATTTCTCTGCCGTTCTAAAGATTCCCCAAGTGATTTTACTTTAGAAAATGTCTTGTCTTCAACTAGAAGTGACACTTCATGTGAAGATACTGCTGGGCAGGAAACAATCTGATTATACAGAGAATTAAATGTCTTACAGTCAGGGTCACCATTAGCCCTGTTCTCTCAAGATGCTCCCTTTTTATGCCTGTTGTTCTCATCTCTTGTCTAGCTTAGCCTTTCAGCACTCAAACATATTCTGAGTTAGATGGTCACCAAGAATTGTTGCCAATCTTTGATGCAGAGCAAGATTCTGACAAGAATGACATCAAAAATGAAAAAGTAGAAAACTGGCTACCTGCTGTTGGATCTGCTATTTAAGAGAGAAACATATGGACAGCAGAGGGTGAGATTCCCAAAGTTAACCGTCGCTGCTGTTACAATCTTGCTTAAGGATAACCTGGCGCTCACTTTAGTTCCCACTTCTACCAGAATTTACACATGCACCAGGGTGGGAACTAACTTGACCCATGGTGTTCCCACATCCACAAGGAGAACTGTTGGAACTTAGGTCATTGCTGCTCATCACACTTGAACTCGTGCTTGTTTGAAGAACTACAATTAGATAAACCCACTGGCATGATCTTAAGGTACAAATTCATTATCGTTGACCTCGTAAACTAGTAGTTGCATAATTTTTAATGTCTAGCTCAGATTTTAAATGCATAAAAATAGCATTTTAAACATTTAAGTAAAATTGTACAAATCGCATACCTGGATGGAAAATATTTTTTAAAAATTCGGCATACAGAATGATAAATGTCTTAAATATTTTCAAAACTTTGATGTTTTAGGCCAAAGTTATGATTATAAGTAACCTTGGGGGCAAACTAGCTGCACTAAATAGTATATCAGAATATTACTAAATATTAAAAAATCAATTCTTCTATAGAAGACACTAATTTTAACAAATCACCTTATATAGAAATGGTCATGAAAAATCGAGACAAACATATGTTCAATTTTCTTAGTAATCAAAGAATCCCTATTAACGTGAGTTTACATACTGTGCTAAACACTGGGCCAAGCACGATGCGGCCGTGAGTGTGCTCTGTTACTGTTAAGTATCGAATGATCTGCTGATGGGCTTCTAAAGCATCGTACAGTTCTCCATGAACTACGCCGGAGAATCAACCTCACAATATTGTATATTATAAGCAAGCTTGGTTTACATTCATGTTTCTAAGTTGAGTGTCAATCATAGCAATAGTCTGTATAAAGATACGTGGGAAGGGTGCTAAATATTAAGTATATATAAAATTGGGAGTTCACTAGAGCTTGAAATTATGCATAGACATAAAATTATTACATGGGGGCATGGAGTAACCCAGCTGATTCCTTTGTTTTCCAAGTATTAAATGTTGCTATTCTGGGTAATTTTTAAAATACAGGGAATGAATCAACACTGACAGGAAAATGGTTTTAAAATCTGAGTGGTTACGGAGCCACCCGCATCTCCCCTTTCCCTTTGTGAAGAAAATTGGGGAGATCCCCAGGGTCTCAAGTTTCAGGACCAGGAGTATTCGTGGTCAGGGTTTGGGACACAGCTGCCCTAAGCATATTTTTGGACCCATTTTTTTTTTCTTGGGCTGTCATATTCCCAGTGGACCAATAGCAGTCACTGTGGCTGGTCTCTAGTAGGTTCCACATTTCTCTGAATTTACTGTGAAATAACGAGCATAGCCCTCCAAGGATCTTGTTCTTAAATTGTGGACAACCAGGTCTGGGTGAGCATTTACCTCTCTATCATACAAATTGCTGCTAAATGTTTGCCTTTAATTTTCCCAATGGTTTAACACGGTTTAAAAAGAAAAAAAAAAAAAAAGACACAGCTGGTGGAAAGCTCCGGCATAAAGCTGGTAATACTTTCAAGAATGAGAAGTGAAAAATGCATAAGGATATAATGTGGGTTTCATCAGTAAAAATCTGGCTGAGAATTTAATTTTCATCATTTTCCATCTGTCCATTGTGGCCTGGTTGTGGTGGAATGTACCCAGGGGCCCTGGTGTGAGTTTCCTGTCTACCAGCCAGTGGGCTGCAGCTTCCACCATTTTTGTCCTTTGTTCACATACCAAATAAGTCAAAACTGTAGAGGTCTTCAAACCATTCTGAAAGTGCACCTGTGGTCACACATACTACACACGTTCTTTATGTGCCTCAATTCTAGGCTCCCTGAAGACAATGTCTTACGTTCTTTCAGGTCCTTTCAGAATATTGGACTCTGGCTTACCCAGTGTGTGCCTCTCAGGAAACGTTTGTGGGAGGAATGAATTGATGTCTACTTTGTCCTGTTGGAGAACAGCATAGAACAATTACACTGTCACTGTTTAAAGAGAAGCATGTTCCTCTGGTGAAGTTTCCTTAAGTCTTGTTTTCAACTGTAGAATGGTCTAGTATCTTACAAGGTTGTTCAGAAATGTAAAATTTATGAATCAATTATTACTATTTGCAGGTGAATGCATATACAAGTAGACATTTTTCTAATTTGGTATCACACCTAAACTTCTTGGCTCAATTCTAATTTGGGTTGTTTAATTCTGGAGGACTTGTTTGGATGAAGGTATTTGGAGCTGTCATTCTCAGAAAGGGATAACTCTAGACCAGTGCTGTGTCGTAGAAATCCTAGGGGAGCCACAGAGATAATTCCAAATTTTCTAGTAACCACATCAAAAATGTAAAATAAGTGAAACTAAATCTAGATCCAAATGTTATCTCTAAAATATTTACCATATAATCAATATAAAGTTTTAAGGAGATATGTTGCATATATTTTTAAGATTTGGAATTCTTAATGTAACTTGTACTGACGGCACACCTTGCCTTGGAGCAGTCATGCACTGGATGGTGCAACTCCGTACGATGCAGAGAAGCTATCCACATAACTGATGTTTCTAAATGTGGTAAGATATTAACTGATATGGATATATATGGATATACATGCATAATCTAACTTCATTTGAGAGATCCCTCTTGGGATAGTCTAATATTTAGTTTATTCATAAAATGTTATGCTCCCATTTAACTTAATTGTTAATGAGTCGTATGTTAACCAGTAGTTTTCTGCTGCAAGAAGGAAAGCAAACACTGCTTGACCCTAAACATTTTCTCCCATGATTTCTTCCTATGAATTCTCGGATGACTTCTCAGAACTCGGCTGTTTTTTATTCAACACAGGCTCGTTTTCAAACATACTACCTGATAGAAGTTGAGCACTCGCATCTGACAATGTACAAATGTGTCCAGAATGGTAGAAATTAGGTTAGATCAATGCAGCTATTCTTCCATAGGCAACATATACACTCTTGGTGATATTCAAACTGCTGAGTGTGAGAACTCGAATCTAGTATAAGGAGGGCAGTCTAGGATGGGGACAATCCTCCTTTCCTCCCACCACCCTCTCCTATTCAATCAGGCTGGTTCCTTAAGTGCGTCCTCCCCGATGTAAGGTGGTACTCGAAAGATGGAGATGAATGTGGTCATGAACAAAAATGGTTTCATCATGAACTCTAAACAGTAGTCACCAAATCAAGAAAATCATCCTTAACTATGATATGAGATGTAGCACAATCCTGCTCAGGCAGCTCTCAGGAAATTGTTATGAGCTTCAAGAAGATGACTTGACCTTGGTTGGTTCATGACTGCTTCATAATGTTTTAGGTAAATCGGATACCTTTCCAACCTTGCCGATATGTCTCTCTTGTGTACCCTACAGAGCTATGGAGCGGGGCGATTATTCCGTGTATGCCGACTTTATCCTCTTGGGTTTGTTCAGCAACGCCCGTTTCCCCTGGCTTCTCTTTGCCCTCATTCTCCTGGTCTTTGTGATCTCTGTAGCCAGCAACATGGCCATGATCATTCTCATCCACATAGACTCCCGCCTCCACACCCCCATGTACTTCCTGCTCAGCCAGCTCTCCCTCATGGACATCCTGTACATTTCCACCATTGTGCCCAAAATGCTGGTGGACCAGGTGATGAGCCAGAGAGCCATTTCCTTTGCAGGATGCACTGCCCAACACTTCCTCTACTTGACCTTAGCAGGGGCTGAGTTCTTCCTCCTAGGACTCATGTCTTATGATCGCTACATAGCCATCTGCAACCCTCTCCGCTACCCTGTCCTCATGAGCCGCAGGATCTGCTGGTTGATTGTGGCGGCAGCCTGGCTGGTAGGCTCTATGGATGGTTTCCTGCTCACCCCCATCACCATGCAGTTCCCCTTCTGTGCCTCTTGGGAGATCAACCACTTCTTCTGCGAGGTCCCTGCCCTTCTGAAGCTCTCCTGCATGGACACGTCAGCCTACGAGACAGCCATGTATGTCTGCTGTATTATGATGCTCCTCATCCCTTTCTCTGTCATCTCAGCCTCGTACACAAGAATTCTCATTACTGTTTATAGGATGAGTGAGGCAGAGGGGAGGGGAAAGGCTGTGGCCACCTGCTCCTCACACATGGTGGTTGTCGGCCTCTTCTATGGGGCTGCCATGTACACATATGTGCTGCCTCTTACCACACCCCTGAGCAGGACAAAGCTGTATCTGCCTTCTACACCATCCTCACTCCCATGCTCAACCCACTCATTTATAGCCTTAGGAACAAGGATGTCACAGGGGCCCTACAGAAGGTGGTGGGGAGGTGTATGTCCTCAGGAAAGGTAACCACTTTCTAAAGAAACTGCATATGCTGCTAGAAATTTGAAATGAAGGATACAAGACTTTGTCGTTGCCCTAGAATTTAAATATTCTCTGCCTGGAAACAAGTCACCCCCATGCCAGCAACTGTGGGGCATGTGAGATTTGGAAAGCTGCCTGGAATTTTAAGGATTTCATTTTTGACAGGAATGAAGGTTCTGAACAATGAACAGTCTGGGATGGCGTAGGCATAATGGGGTTTAGTAGTCACCCATCAGCTTTTAACAAGGTTGTGCACTCCACTAAAAATCCATGGAGTAGCCTGTTTCTGGCTCCGCTCAGTCATGACAAAAGAAACGGTCATCTTCAGCTGCTTCCCTGACTTCTCCAGACTTCTCCCCTTTAGACACTGTCCATTGACCATTATAGAGAATCAACTCGTCAAATATCATATTTCAAACATAGCAGTCACCATCTTATCCTCAGAGGCTGTGTTCTAAGACTCCTGGGGGAAGCCTGTAAACCGTAGTATAGAACCTGATGTCAGTCACAACACATTTGCTCGTCTTCTACCATAAATGTAATGCGTTTTTTCCTTACCCCAAACACTTACCACACACCGTGGCTGTAAGTTTTGCAGTTTGAGGTGTGACAGCAAAATTACCACAAATGTTTTTTCCTTCTACACAATTTCAAAGATAGAAGATGATTCTTACTGTAGATCTCAGCAACCTCAGCATATAACTTTTTTTTCTTGCCAGAACCTCCAGTTAAGAACTGATTGGAATGTGTCTATTACGGATTGGCTGTGTCCCCACCCAAATATCTTGAATTCTAGCTCCTATAATCCCTATATAGTGCGAGGGGCCTGGTGGGAGGTAATTGAATCCTGGGGGGAGGGGTGTCCCATGCTGTTCTCATGATGAATAAGTCTCATGAGATCTGATGGTTTTACAAAGGGTGGTTTCCCTGCACATGCCTCTTACCTTTTGCCATGTAGGACATGCCTTTGCTTCTCCTTCACCTTTACAGCATGGTTGTGAGGTCTCCCTAGCCATGTGGAACTCTGAGCCCATTTAACCTCTTCATAAATTACCCAGTCATGGGTGTTTTATAGCAGTGTGAAAACAGATTAAGTATTTTTCAGAGACATGAGCAGAGGGCCAATATCTTTAGAAATATACAAAACACTTAAAAATTAAGTCTTATGGTAACTGTAGCAGGGTTTTTCCAAATAGATTGACCCTAAATGTCAAGTGTCACTTTGGAGTGGAGAGTAGGCAGGCAGAATTATTTGCAATTAAAATTCTGAGAATCTAAACTCCAAACTGTGGGAGTCACTCTTAGCTTGCAACAACGAAGTCTATACCTACTGATATAAAAGGATTATTACTTCTTAAAGAGTTAAAGGGAAGGAAGAGAAAAAAGAAACATGAAAAGATAGAGACGCCACAAAATACCTTTTATATAAATTACTCTATTTTTACAAGATAACTAAGTTCAACACCAGACAAAACATTGTGACACATGAGTTAGAAACTAATACCAATCAATACATTGTTCACAGGTCTTATTTTTCCTTAGGGTGGGCTTGTATTAACTTTCCTGACATAGCAGCACTTCTCAAACACTTTCTATGACATAACTATAAAAATATAGTTTTATGGCACATTGAGGAAAACTGGCTGACAGCAGAATCAGCTCCCCTGTGGCTGTAGCCAAATCGGGCACTGAGACCAGTCCAGGGTTGTAGAGGATCAATATTGATCGTAACCCATTTGTGGCTCTGTGGACACATCACACCAGAGGGAAGTGTCGATCCAATCAATCCAATAGCTAGTTGGAGAACTTTATAGATGACATATAAAATATTTAGGAAGAATTATTGAATCACATTCTAAAGGCTGAAAAAGGTACAGGGTTTTCTGTTCATCTGTAACATGGGGTATAAGGTATGTGTCTAATGGATTTGTGATGACTAGAAATAAGTAATGTGCCCATTAGCCGACTTAATGCATGAAAAGCATTCATTGATGTTATTACTCTTACGGAAGTCGTTCTGCTTCCCAAACAAGACCACCTTTTCCCCATTACCTTTCCCCATTAGAGAAATAAATGTTAGGAAGTTCAATTTTCCTAATGTTTAAATATCTTAATATACTCTTGTGAAAAATTTCCAGAAAATATATAACTTGTTTTACCTTCACTTTTCTCTACCCATTGCATCCTTTCCCTCATTCTAGTTTCTCATGTCTCCTTTACTCCTACTGAATTCAACATTCTTCTGTACTATGCATAAGACAAATAATTCTGAAGAACACTTAACCTGTGCAACAAATACTTTTGTGAAAATAGAGGGTAGGAGAAAGTAGAAGGAAAATAACTCTTGGGACCCAAACTCAGCCAAAGGGAAAAGTCAAGCTTTGGGAACTGTCATGCAAAAAACTAGTTTATATTGTTCCTGACTGGATAGCTACAGACTCCACACTGTTCCCGAATGGATAGCTAACACAGATAGAAGGCTACAGCCCTCCCCAAGGAACCTCCCTCACAATTTGCTCCCGAGGAAATTCCTTGCTGGCCCAAAGATCTTGACCCTAAAACCATTTTGTTGAATGTTGTGCTGACAATGTAAATGAGCGACTTATCTTCAGAGGCAGTGGACAGACAGGCTTGGGGGTCGTCCCTCCACTTCCCTGAAAGAAATGCGTATTTGACTTTCCTTTGTGTACCTTTACATACAAATCAGATTGAGCAGGAGATGAATGCCCAGTTGACTGTTCCTCTAAACCCTCTCCTTTCACATCTAAAGTGCAAGTTCAGTGAACACTGATGAAAGCCTTGAAAGAAGGCAACCACTTACTCCATTTACCCACACTTCCCCCCCCTCTTTTGTTCCCCTCAAATTTAAATATTGAAGTCTCCCAACCCTCTTTGGAAGAAGCACAAATCTCGGATGCTCCTGTCATTTTGTGTTCCTTTTTCCCAGGTGCATCCTCAACCTTGGCACCAGAATCCTCTGCACTGAGACTTGGTTCCAATGCTCTTTGGTTCACACTTATATTTACAACTTTAAATATTTCTCCCCAAACAAAATAAGCCAGTGACTTTTGAGAAACAGGTTTTTTAAAGAAATTTAAAATTTTCAATTTAGAACAAGGCCCTTGTCCCCAGATCACTTCTCAAAATCTCTCTGGAGAGATGCCAAGATTCCGTAAGACATTTTCATGATGAAATAGCAAGAAACAATTCCAGTCCTTCACTTGGGAAAACAATGCACCCTCTGCAAGAAAGGATGGGCTGCTTCTAAAATCCATGGTAAACCCAGTCAACCTGGCTTAATTGCTAACACAGGAATCCTTCCTGGGGGATGTGGGAAATCTATTAGTGAAAAGACTTTCTGACCTAGCCTCACCCCCACACACATGTAGTTTAAGAAGTCTGACTTTCCACTGCTGCTTTAGAAAGACTTGGACCCAGCTTCTGAGGTAGGATCTTAGATTTCATGAAAAACAGAACATTACCCAGATATTGGGATGTTTTCTTGAGGTGTTCCTCTGTAACTGTTAAAAGGCCACCTTACTGTGAGCTTATCTGCTGCTAACTGAGGCGCAGTGGTCGTCTCAGGATTAAGAAGCATAAATACATATATTCAACTTAATTGGCAAGCAGCCAATTGGAAAAAGGCATTTAGCATGAAACGTGGGAAGCGAAGGGAAATCTAATAGTTTAGAAGAACATGAAGAGACTTACTGGAGGAAAATGGCAAGAGCTGACAGCTGGAAGAATGTACTTAGGTATTCACAATGAGAAAGTTTCAGACTTGAACCGGTAGCAAGGGTGCATATTATTGGATAAGCATAGGTTGGCCTCTGAATGTTTTGCTAAAATTTTAATTTACATTTTAAGTTAAATGATTGTTGCTCCCTTCATATGCATTTAGGTGTGGCTGAAGACTTCATGCATGTTTGGAGGGAAATATTTTTTCCTTTTCATTCTAACCTTCCTCTTCTATTTACCTTATAAGGCATCCACATGTGCCTAAGATAAAATCTTAAAAAAATAATTAAAATAAACTATTAAAGAGGTCTCCTAGAAGCCATCTTAGCACAGCATATAAAAGCCTGTTGAGTTGAATAATTGGAGCCCAGGGGCAGATGTGGACATGTTGGAAGCTCAGACTGTAGGGTGGGCATAATGAGTGCATTGTTTGTAGCTGCAGGTGTCTGCGGCTCAGCTCAGCTCACCACTGCTGCTCCCGTGTAATCCTCCATGCCCTCACTATTTCTTCTTCTACAGCATTAGCAGGGTGGACTTAGATGGGCCATATGCCAGATCCTTTGATTTCTAATTGCCACCACGCGAAACTAGACCTTTTACTCTCAATACTCCAGGAAATCAGATGCACTTACTTCTTACTAGTCCATTGGTGACAATCCTTGGCAATATAGTTTAGGTAAGTTGGCATCTAGCAGTTAAAACCTATATTCCTCAAACTGAACTAATTTCTGGCATAGTAAGTGTTCGGTAAATGTTAGCTACTTGCCGTTATAGTGCTGAGTTTTTTAAAGCAAAGAAAATCTCTTCTATCTTATGCCTAACTTTCCACACCGAAAATTTCCAAAATGTCGGTTGATATGGGAGGGGAAAGTAGGTTACTTTTCCACTAATGACAAGTTACCATTTAAATATGCAGATAGAGGGGGTATGTAAGGGCAGTATGTAACTAGAACTGGAGACAAGGTTAAAGGAAAAGAGAAATTCACATCTTTGGATACTACATTGCTGTGGAGAGAAGGGGGATAAAATCTGATTAACATAGGAAACAAGGTCCACATGAGTTCATTCATAAAAGTAGACCAAAGTTGGGGGGAGAGGGGTACAGGAGTAGCTTGTGTAGGTAGAAAAGGAGTTCCGTGGCCAAAGCCCACTGTGGCTATGAACACTTGTGAGTAGCAATTAATATTAATCTTACTTTCAAGGCTAAAACTGCCAGATCTTTTGTACGTACCTATTTCAGCATGTAACTTTCTTACTGAAACAATTCCCGTTTACACCTTATTTCTCAACACTGAGTTCTGGTCTCTCCGCCTTCACTTTCCAGCCACACTCCACCCCACACACCTCAGCTCTCCATGGGCTGTAGTTAGACTGGACTCTCCCCTTTCTCTTACCCCAGGTGCCTGCTAATTCCTGCTTTCGAGCCTTTTCTGACATTATTCACACTGTCTTTGATCATGTCCTCTCCTTCAGTCTTGAGTTTCAGAATCAGACCGGTTTCCCTCTCTGCTATTGCACTGTTTAACTGAACTGACTCCTGTCTTCTGGTTCTTGTGATCACTGTTTTCCAAAGCAGTGATCCACCTAGATTCTCTTTAAAAGTTTCATGCTTTAAGATCACTTTAGTCTCTAGCCCCAGGGTGAACCTTTGAGGTAAGGAATTCTGACATAGTATTCCTCTCAACACTTCTATTTCCACAGTTTTAGCTACCTGCAGTCTGCCAGGTTCCTGCTATCTACCATGTTTAAAAATATTAAATGAAAAAATCTCGAATTTTAAATTGCACACCATTTTGAGTAGTGTGGTGAACTCTTGTGCTGCAGAGGACGTGAATCTGGCTTATTCACGCTGTCTGTGCTACCCCGAGTCAATCGGTGGCTGTCCAGGTCATCGACTGTGGCGGGCTCACAGTGCTTGGATTCAAGTAACTCGTAATTTTTCTCAATGGCCCCGAAGAGATGGAGCAGTGAAGTTGGCAACTTAGATGTGCCAAAGAGAGGCTACGAGATGCTTTAAGTAAAAAGGTGAAAGTTCTTGACTTAAGGAGAGAAAAAACCTCATAAGCTGAGTAGTTTGCCAAGATCTATGTTAAGAAAAACTTTATCTTTGAAATAATGAAGGAAAAAATTGCAAGTTCTGTCACACATCAAACTGAAAGTTACAGCCACAGTATATTGTCTTCGGTGTTCTGTTTTATTGTCAATCCCTTCCTTACTGTGCCTAATCTATAAATTCAACTTGATCATAGGTATGTATGCATGGGATAGAAAATGGTGGATGTATAGGGCTCAGTGCTGTCTGCAGTTCCAGACATCCACGGTGGGGAGTCTTAAATTGTCTCCCACAGATAAGGGGAATCTGTACCTCTGTCCACTACTCAAGCTGATGTGTAGCATCTTCTGGTTTGCGGTGACTTCATGTATGTAAAGCTTCGAAAGTACCCGGCACATGTAAAGCCCTGTTCTTTATGGTTTGGGAAATACCACAACTTTGTTTCTCTTCCTCTATCTCTTGGTGCCTTTCACACCATTTTCTCTTTACAAGCTTTAATCAAAGCAGAAAGATCCCAATATACTATCCTTGGCCCCCTTTTTCTCATTCAGTGATGAATGATGACTCTTGGAGCTACGTGGCACTTTGGATTCGTAACATGTTGGTGACGACGTTGCCATTCTTTTACTGAAAGAACACAGGTCTGGAGAAGTAACTATGCATGTCATCCCCAGAGCAATTTAACAGCTGAGTAAAGCACAATGGCATTAGCTGTTGTGGTTAAATAGCTTTTAAAAAGGCCCTGACACATTTTCATTTTTAGAAGTCCCCACTTTAGACTTAAAATGATTTGCTTTTATGAGGATTTTTGATATGATACATTAATCGATCTTAGCTATATACCCCTTAAGAATATTGTCAGTTGCTATTAATCTTAGCTCACACTGTACTAAGTGAGTCTTGAACACGGAATGTGTTTGCGCTTGAGGCGTTCTGTCTCCAAGGATGGAATGGAAAACCCCTCCCTTTAAAGCTGTGTGCCAGATACATTGTGTCAAGTGGAGAAGGTCAGTTCTGGTTAGCAGCTGGATTGCCACAGAAGAGACACTGGCTGATTCTTATAGCTCTAGTCATGCTGAATTCCCGGAAAGGGGTGTCAGAATGAATTGCACGAAGCTCTTCCTGGTAGAAGAACATCGGACCTCTCGGAGTTCTCTTCATACCATTTTCAGTGAGTCACCAATTATGCTTGATTTCTGTGGCTTCTCCCAGAACAACCCCAGGACTGTTGTCCTGAAACATCCAGCTTAGATCACCTGGCACCCTGCAGAGATTCTCCTCATTCTCTTTCCTGCTTCTCGCCATGTGGCAGGTAGAATAAATGCCTCTTGGTGAGCTCACTCATCCCTTACCCATCAGCCCCAAGTGTGCAGATAACAGACGCAGAGCTCCCGTGCATTATGCTGCAACACTGGGTGATGTTACAACTGGTCCTGGGGGTCAGGGTTTCTGGGTTATGTTCTAACCTGCACTGGGGACAAAGTGTTCCCCGCCTTGAACAGCAGAAAGGCCTGAAGCTTCGATCATGGAAATAAAAGCTTTTTTTTTTTTGGTCTCCCTTTTTCAAAAGCTTTTTTTTTTTTTTTTTTTTAAAGACTAGTTGGTACAAGAAGACCTAAAGGTCTTAGAGTGGAGAATAATGAAAGTGGAGGAAAGATGACCTGATGGGGAATGGAATCTTAGGATCTTGTGTGTGTGAATAAGCCAAACCACACATAATGTTCATAGCATCAACTCTAATGTTAATATTTAGATGCCTGGAACTGACATAAACAGAAGTAACTGATAACATTTTGTCCATAATGCAGATACTTTGTCTGCCTACTTGCAATGCCCAGTATCCTGTGGAATAATATTGGGCTCGCATTTGAACATGTCACATTTGGTTCTCAATATTGGCTTCATTGAAATGGGTGAATTGCTCGTTTGTGCCGAGCAGTGTAGTGTTCTGCTCTTCAATGGGGCCTGCTCCCTACACACACCCCCACACTCACAGATGTGCACACCACACATACCATGCTCACATATGAACACACAACACAATCTAATTTTTTTAAACATGGTCTCGGTTGCATAAAAATAAGGGAGGTGGCTAAAATCTTTCCTGTTTCAACTTTTTTTACTCTCTTCTGGGATCTACAATAAGATCTAGGAGTTGAAAATGTTTTATTCCTTTATCATAGACATTTAAGGCAATAGTGTTTTGCTTCCTCTTTGAATACCTTGTGGAGTCTGATTATTTACATGAAACGAAATGCTCTGGCTCATGTTCTGATTCAAAAGTAAGTCACTTTCATTTGTCTCATTCTTGCCTATTTCAGTTTCTCAAAGTATATTTGTAAAAAGCTGACTGTAAGCTAACAACACTAGAGTAACTCATGTATAATACCCATAATGCATTTAAGTGAAACAATAGATGTGGGTCAAGATAAACTTATTGTCTGCCAGATAAATACTTTTCATTTCCAACAAGCTGTTGCAAAAGCCACTGTAAGTGGAATTTTATGTTTAAATAGTCTCTTGACCCATGACTCAAAGCTGTGGCTGTCACAAGAAAATCTTCCACCTATTGGAGAAGGCAAAAGTAGCTGACGTATCAAACTTGACAGGAGTTAATATTTGAGGCTCATGTATCTTTTTTTCTCCTCAACCAATGTGTGAAAAACTGAAGTTTCAGCACAGGCCAACACAAAAACGGCTTTGCTTTTTCTCCCTTTGGAAGTTGACTCATCTTTTAGGTCTGTTACTCACATCTCCATCTTGGAGCACTAAGAAGGAAAACGGTCCCTACTGTTCCTATTTTTGTTTCAACAGAAGGGGAGTTTATTCCTTACTGATGCTTCAGAGACTGCAAACGTGACTATTCTGGAAACAAATGGTGGGCAAAACGTTTTACAGAAACAGGTTTCTTCAGTAATCCTGTCACTAAAATAAGAAATACACCATAATCTAATAATAAAAAGGAAACAATTCATCCCTCAATATCCCTGAACATTATCAAAGGAACATGCATTCATGCTACTCAAAAATAAAGCACGAATTCATTCCATTTAGTTCAAGGAATGCCTGATACTGCTATGTCTTCTGAGTTCAGAAATTTCTTTACCATCTATAGATTTTGTTATGTTTTGTTTTTTGAGATGGAGTTTCGCTCTTGTTGCCGAGGCTGGAGTGCAGTGGCACAATCTCGGCTCACTGCAACCTCCGCCTCCTGGGTTCAAGTGATTCTCCTTCCTCAGCCTCCCGAGGAGCTGGGATTTTACAGGCACCTGCCACCACACCTGACTAATTTTCATATTTTTGGTAGAGATGAGGTTTCACCATGTTGGCCAGGCTGGTCTCGAAGTCCTGACCTCAGGTGACCTGCCTGCCTCGGTCACCCAAAGTGCTAGGATCACAGGTGTGAGCCACTGTGCCCAACTGTAGTTATTCTTAGAGACACTGAAGGATCAGCAAAATGGTAGAGAAATTTGAGGAAAAAATGCAGCTGGCAGTGGATTCCTAGGATGATATAACACTAGGACAGGTTCAGGATTCCACTGTCAAAGAAACGCTAGCATTTTGGCTAAACAATATTTTAAGAGACTATTAGGTCATCATTGAGTGATACGGGTGCAGTATTTAGTCATAAAACTTGAGCAGAATTCATGGTGTCAACCAGAAGGGACCACCATGATAAGGAAACTAAAGCCCTGCTCTGAAGCATTTTGTGGTGGTCCTTCCAGATTGACTGTAAGAAAAAATAGACACGAGGTCTCACCACAATCCATAACTAAAACATGAACTCTCTTTGCAGGACAAAAGTCCTAACCACAAGAAAGTGGCTCCTGACCTCAGATGAGGTCATCTGTACTGCTTTGAGGTTGCAGACTTTCGTAAAGCTGTTAGTAACAGCAGCCAAAAAAGTCAGTTATCTAGATATCTACTTGTGACTTACAAAATTGGTAGAATGTCTGTGTATGATCTTAATGCAATCATCTTAATGGAGATAGAGAGCAATTTAAATCCAAACCATGTATTACAAGGCGAAATGGGAAATAAGGCACAGTAACCACCCTCAGAAAACTTTGAATCTAGAGTGATAAGATTATAAAATGTATTCTGAAGATAGTTCAAAATAAGCCGATTCTAAACCAGGTACTGTATGAATTATTACATTTACATCTCACATCCCACCTGTATAGAACTAGGATGACTTTTCACAGATGATGAAACTGAGTTGAGATTTTCTGTCCAATATCATACAGATCATTAACACTGAAACTGGGATTTCAAATGATTCCTGAAGTAGGCGATCTGTTTTATCACACGCTGCTGACATACTATTCCTGGTGGGTTCTTCCTACATGTCAGGTCATTAAATAAGCTGCCAGATTTCTGCCTTGACAGCCCAAGGAGCTCTCATGGACCATGGGCATGGAGGGTCTTCTCCAGAACTCCACTAACTTCGTCCTCATAGGCCTCATCACCCATCCTGCCTTCCCCGGGCTTCTCTTTGCAATAGTCTTCTCCATCTTTGTGGTGGCGATAACAGCCAACGTGGTCATGATTCTGCTCATCCATGTGGACTCCCGCCTCCACACTCCCATGTACTTCTTGCTCAGCCAGCTCTCCATCATGGATACCATCTACATCTGTATCACAGTCCCCAAGATGCTCCAGGACCTCCTGTCCAAGGACAAGACCATTTCCTTCCTGGGCTGTGCACTTCAGATCTTCTTCTACCTGACCCTGATTGGAGGGGAATTCTTCCTGCTGGGTCTCATGGCCTATGACCGGTACGTGGCTGTGTGCAACCCTCTACGGTACCCTCTCCTCATGAACCGCAGGGTCTGCTTATTCGTGGTGCTCGGCTCCTGGGTGGGTGGCTCCTTGGATGGGTTCATGCTGACTCCTGTCACTATGAGTTTCCCCTTCTGTAGCTCCCGAGAGATCAATCACTTTTTCTGTGAGATCCCAGCCGTGCTGAAGTTGTCGTGCATAGACACGTCGCTCTACGAGACCCTGATGTATGCCTGCTGCGTGCTGATGCTGCTGCTCCCTCTGTCCGTCATCTCTGTGTCCTACACGCGCATTCTCCTGACTGTCCACCGGATGAACTCTGCTGAGGGCCGGCGCAAAGCCTTTGCTACGTGTTCCTCCCACGTCATGGTGGTGAGCATTTTCTACGGGGCAGCCTTCTACACCAACGTGCTGCCCCATTCCTACCACACCCCAGAGAAGGATAAAGTAGTGTCTGCTTTCTACACCATCCTCACCCCCATGCTCAACCCACTCATCTACAGCTTGAGGAATAAAGAGGTGGCCGCAGCTCTGAGGAAAGTGCTGGGGAGATGTGGCTCCTCCCAGAGCATCAGGGTGGGGACTGTGATGAGGAAGGACTAGCGGGGACTCGGCAAACAGCTGCGGTGCTGCGGCCAATGACGCAGCTATTCCAGAAAATACGGTACTGCTTCTGAAGCTCAGGGTGGCGACTGTGATCAGGGAGGACTAGCGGGGACTCCCAGGGCATCAGGGTGGCGCCTGTGACCAGGAAAGACTATCGGGGACTCCCAGGGCATCAGGGTGGCAACTGTGATCAGGGAGGACTAGTGGGGACTCTGCAAACATCCGCGGTGCTGCAACCAATAACGCAGCTATTCCAGAATATACGGTATTGCTTCTGAAGCCTGTTCAGTGTCACTTTTAGCTAATTCAAAATTATTAACAGGCAAAATCACCCTGTTGCGATGATTACTCGGGAACAATAGCAAAGCTGGGGAGCATCTCTGCATTAGCCAACTTGTTCAACTGGATTCACCAAGAAACCTTTCCAGAGGGCATTCTCAGGCAGGCCTAGAAACCATTCCTGGCGAGCCCAGCAGCCCTCTGGAGTGCCCGTGTTAACCTGCGATCATGATCCTTTCTGTCTGTGTTGCTGACCATCCTCTGAATGGAAATCGGAGCATTTGCCACCTCCTTGATTTACTTTCAAACATTCAATACAAGTAAAATATTTTCCAGTGCTAAACGTGTAGCAGTTTTATTTAGAAAACTTGTAGGAAGGTGATACTATAGTATTTTGGTTCTGTATTCTTACATTTTATGAATGTTCTTATTTCAGAGCTAAGTGATAAAGCATTATAAATACTTGCCCTGTCTTTATTCCCATGGAGTCCAGTATATTTCTGGAAATATTTGATTCATTGATTGAAAATTGACTCTGCCATTAAGATGGTTACACGGCCAAAAATCTACAAAACTGCCATTTACGCTTAAATGGTAACAGATAAAATGTCTTGATTTATTCATTCTACATTTATTAGCTAAGTTCCCTTGGAAATAAGTTGCTCAATTTTCTTATTCTCAACGTCTTCACTGATATGCTAGAGTATTTCTGTAACGAGTTGGAGGTAGGTGTGGTGCTTTGATAGACGTGTGACTTTGGTGGAATACTAACTAAGCCAAGACTGCACTCACCCCACCATTTAACTTGAGCTGCTTCTGTGTGTAAGGTCCTGAAATAGAAATAAAAAAATATTGAGGGACCTGGTGTTTATTTTATTGATACAAGGTTTAGAAAACACGGGACAAAGTGGTTACACAGTTGAAGACTAAGCAAAGGTTCCTCAGCCTTATGTTCTAGTGTCAACACAGAAGGAACAATGTTTCCTCCATTGTTGCTGATGTAGATAAAGAATATTCCCTTCAATATGCTAATCCCTAGGTTTTTTATTCAGAACGTTCCTAATAATTTGATCTTTACCCTGCAATCAAACACATGGAAAAGAGATGGAAGAATGTCCTGGAGGGATTAAGTGAGGAAACAGACCAGGATTCATCTATGAAATCGCTCAGTGTTATTTCAGTGTAGCTCCATTCACATTTAAGTGCTTTGTATCTGCACTAATGTCCTCCCCCTTCCCCATTGTCCTGCCTTAGCTAGCACCCCTCTTAATCTTTCTTCCCTCTGCAAAACTCCAGTTCACATTTCCCTCTACAAAACTCCAGTTCACATTTCCCTCTACAAAACTCCAGTTCACATTTCCCTCTGCAAAACTCCGGTTCACATTTCCCTCTACAAAACTCCGGTTCACATTTCCCTCTACAAAACTCCGGTTCACATTTCCCTCTGCAAAACTCCAGTTCACATTTCCCTCTGCAAAACTCCAGTTCACATTTCCCTCTACAAAACTCCGGTTCACATTTTCCTCTACAAAACTCCAATTCACACTGCCTCTGTGCTCTATCCTGGGACATTTGTGTTTTCCCATTTCCTCAGTTGCTATATATTAAAAAATAGGACTTTTGTTCTTACATTTCCAAGATTAATTCTCTGCACATTTGGCTAGAATATTTAACTCTAACACTGACAGACATTTCAAAAGTATACCTGAAGCAATAAGTGGGGTGCATCTTGACAAGTTTCTAGGGATATCATGGACTTCAGTGATCGGGACATGGAAGGAGGTGACTTATTCAATGTTTAAGAGTCTATTCAAGCAATTCCGTGGTGGTTACATCAACATGTTCTTTTCCTGGTGATTTATCAATCTTTCCACTGTTGCACACTTTTCTGTTGTAGGCTCTACTTTAATACAACTTAGAAAAAATTCTCATTTTACACATGCTGGGTACCCATTCTTCTCACACATAAAACTAGTCCCACTATAAAAGGGAGTGACCAAGGATTTTTCCCCAGTCATCTCACCAAATTATAAGGTAATTTGTGGTCACCAGATTTGCTTATTAAAATATATGAATTATTTTAGTAATATACATATTTAGTAACTTGGTTAACATTATCAGTTGTATACCTGAAACATAGCATGCACTAATCCAAGTAATGAAAACATAGACTGTCCCCAGTTTTGAAAACTAACTATATTATCTGATTTTTGATTCTGACCTTCACAAAATATTAAAGAATTGGCCCCATGGGAGATGTAGAAGCTGATGTTCACAGCAAATTATTTCCCCATTCAAGCGAGAGGCAGATGGGGCTTCAGAACCACGTCTTCTAACCTCTGGTCTGGTGTTTTGTGCCAAGCCATGATACTGATATAATTTACAAAGGGGAGAAGCGGCGGGGCACGGTGACTCAAGCCTGTAATCCCAGCATTTTAGGTGGCCGAGGCAGGTGGATCACTTGAGGCCGGGAGTTTGAGACCAGCCTGGCCAACATGGCGAAACCCTGTCTCTACTAAAAATACAAAAAATTGGCGTGGTGGCACATGCCTGTAATCCCAGCTACTTGGTCGGCTTGAGGCAGGAGAATCACTAGAACTCAGAGGGAGGTTACAATGGGCCGAGATCGTGCCACTGCACTCCATCCTTGGCAACAGCAAGGCTGTCTCCAGAACACAAAGGGGAGAAGCACATGGCACGACGTGCAGCTGCCGGCTTAACACTCATAATGACCTGGAGACAAAGGTCCCTTCAGAGCAACATGCTGATGAAAGCCATGTTCATTTGCTGTTGGAGGCCAGTTAGGCTGGTCTAGCGAGGACCTGATGACCCACGTTGAGGGGTAATCGGATTCCCTGTGGGGTCTTTCTGCAGGTGAGGGATATGGATATAAAGTTAACTGAACACTTGCTTCTACAGACTTGTTTTATTTATACAGCAAGCATCTATTTAGGCAATATGAAATTGTAATAGAAGAAAGCATAAAGTCTACTTATTAAATGCCTTATTTAACTGCCTTATTCAATACTCAGGAAGATAGAGGCAAAAAGGAATGATCAGAGAAACTGAAGATAATTAGATAACTGTCTAATATGCTAATTAGTATAAAGAAAAGATTGCAGACCTCTGTATCCACAAAAATTAAAAACTGAAAATTGAAAAAATTAAAGCGACAGAACATCCCTGTCAAGTTAAAACTGACTCTAAATGAAATCTGAGAATTCTGACAATTATGTGAAAGCAAAATGACCAAAACGTCAGGTCCTGACTCTACAAAGTTCCATACATGAAACAATTGTATTAAGAGATAATCGTATGGCATTGATAGGTTATTTAGTTAAAGCAATAGGCTGATTCTTACACAAATGATAAAAATCAGATGCATTTTTAAGCTTTTTTCCAGTTGGATTGTATTGAGGGTAGATTTCTTAAACCTGGGTGACTCCCTTGACCATGCACACACTTTCCAGCATTTCACTGTATGCTTCCTTCTAAATCCCAGGTCATCAAAGGCCAAGAAAATATGTAGTTTGTTTTGACTACATTCCTTTGGTTTATACAACTGGTTAAGAATATAAAATGGTAAATAAATACCTGTAGCTTCAACTCTGGTTATTTCACATTGTATTTTTATGAGCACTTTAAGCTGCTTTGGTTTTATTAAATCATCACAAACCTAAAAACAAGGATCTTTATCTTGTGATGCATCCCAAGGATCTAAAAACTTTGCTGATGGAGAATCTGCCCTTAATAAATGAGTATAAGAAACGAGTGAAAACTATTTCATGAATTTGCCCTTCATAAATACGAGTGTAAGAAATGAATGAAAACTATTTCACTTTAGAAGGCGTAGTTACCCCAAAGTACAAACTCTAGTTTCTAAAAATCCTTAAAAACAAACAAACAAAAAAACCAAAAAACTTGGCATCTCAGGTTTGAAGAGATGTCGTGGAAACTGTGCATGTCGGGGTGATGCTAGAAGCAAAAAAAAAAAAAAAAAATCCAAAAACTGTACTTAAATTATTTCCAGCTTCACTAAGTGATTTCTAACTATTTTAAAATTGCAGCTTATGCCTGTAATCCCAGCACTTTGGGAGGCCGAGACGGGCGGATCACGAGGTCAGTAGATCGAGACCATCCTGGCTAACATGGTGAAACCCTGTCTCTACTAAAAAAAATACAAAAAAAAAATTAGTCGGGCGAGGTGGTGGGCGCCTGTAGTCCCAGCTACTCGGGAGGCTGAGGCAGGAGAATGGCGTAAACCCGGGAGGCGGAGCTTGCAGTGAGCTGAGATCCGGCCACTGCACTCCAGCCCGGGTGACAGAGCGAGACTCCGTCTCAAAAAAAAAAAAAAAAAAAAAAAATTGCAGCTTATGTAAAAAAGTCATTGGCTTTTGCTAGATTCTTCATATATTCTTTCTTCGAAGCAAACAGGTAAGTTCCATTAGGGGCGTTTGCTCAAGGGTAGAAGCAGAACACTCATGACTGAATTTAATTGCAAGGTTTAGGATTGCATATGTCAGCTGATGTCATCAAAATTCTTTCCCTGGAATTCCAAAGTGCTTAATTGAAATCAGTGGTGTGTTAAGTATTCTATAAACTTGGAAAAATTAAAATCAGAAAACATGTTTGAACAGTTAAAACCATATCTTTGGGCCTCAGCTTCTGAATATGAAGGTTTAATGAAGAGAACTGCTTTGCTGTCTCCCTGGGTCAACTGTGGGGAAACGACTTCAAAGGGAGAAAGGATAATACAATTTTGGCCCAAGGCAGGATGCTTGCGAGTAATGGCTTTGTGTAATTTGAGAGTAAAAATCTTCCTTTTGATTATTTCTAAGGACAAGATTATAATACACGCTGTGTATGTATTAAGGGATTTCAGTTCAAAGGCAGAGAGTATAGTTGTAAGGAGATTACACACACACATATATATATACACACACACATAGATACATATACACACATACACATGCATATGTATATATATTATAGAGGTTGAAAATATGCCACCTTTTCACTTCAGAATACAATGAACCTGCTATATGGTGATGAATGTAGATCACCTTACATTCCAGTGGTCACTTAGAACTCTATTATGTACTAAAACCTAAATTATCTAGTATGTGTCCAGTTGGCAGATGCTTAGGTTACTTCCACTTATTGCAAAATAACACCGGAATGGGTTTTTTTTAATAAGTTGCCCACTCATCTGATTATTTCCATACTACACTTTCCTAGGAGTGGAAGCTTGTACATATTTTTTAAACTCCTGGCATTGACTTCGTGCTCTCTCAAAAAAAGAAAAAACCCAGAAAACCCGTTCTAATTCCCACCAGCAGTTTGAGGTTCCCCCTTTATCAATGTTGATACAACCCAGCTCTCATGTAGAAGTTCAAGTTGAATAAGATTGACAAACTATTTCTGCACTGTGGCCCTTCTACATTGCTATTTGAGGAAGCTTCATGGGTGCATGCTCTAGGGAAGAAGAAAATTAAGTTCAAGACCCTGCCTCTGGCAAGCCAGTGCCCCGCTGCGTGTATTCACGTTTCACTATGTTTCATCGCCTTACTAGAGTAAGAAGAATGTGACCCTAACTGCACAGTGATAGACACGTATTAGGAGGGAGTGATGAGTTTTTACGACTCCACCTGAGAGAGGCCTGAAAAGATCACTTGATTGGCAAAAGAGGCCAAAAACACCTTTAATTTTCCAAAGATGTTTAGTTCAATAACTAAGTCTAGGTAATCTGATCTGGCTGAAGTCGTGAATAATATGAAAAATGGTCCCATGACTGTCCTCGATCCATAGTAAGGAGACTGTCCTGTAACTTGAGTTCCCCCATGCCCCCTCCTTTAGGGAACTTCTAAGAAATTGATCTAGTGTGTTACAACAAAATTAAACATAACCATAAGAATAGCAAAGTCTCACTACAGCGTTGGCCCTTTAAATTGTCTTTTAAAACTGTTTTAAAAATCTCTCTCCTGCCCATTGGGGGTCTTCAGTACCTAGGAAGACATTGTATACAAGGACAATTATGTTGAAAAAAGGTTTCATAAATCATTGATAGGATCACTCGAGTACCATTTCCATCTATTCCACAAGTATTTAAATTCAGTTCACACTTCTGTAATTTTTTTGAAATGAATTTATTTCAATTGCAATATTCAAGGGTCATTCTGTATTTTTGTAAGGTACATATGATAATACATTCATATGATTTGTAAAGATCAAATCAATGTAACTGAGATATCCATTACCTTAAATATATATTTGTCTTGTCTTTATGCTAGAAACATCGGAATTGTTCTCTCCTTAGGTGAACTCTGCCACATTAGAGATCTTCAAATCTGAAATCCCAACAGGGCATAGAACGTACAGGGCTGCGTGTTAACAGTGGCAATGCTGTGTGGGACTGGAGACGTGCCTGTTGAGTGGGGCATTGCGATGTCTGCTGCAAGATGGGTCATCGCCCTCTGTAGTCTCACAGCAGAGATGTGTGAGGGGCACTGGCAAGACCTTTCTTGGGGTACATTTGAGATTTTTTTTTCATGGACCCCAATATAAAGCCAGACACCTGCAGGCAGGTGTGTAATGACTGAGAATTTCCCAGGAGTTAGGGAGAATTTTGAGTTTCTGGATAATTAACTTCATTTTGTCACTTGATTACTTTGACAACTTGTGATCAGAAATCCATATTTTTCTTGTGTGTTTATGGCCTTGTACCCTGTATTCATTTAACTACTTTTGCTGGCTGTAAACTTAAGTGATGCTCAAAGGGATATTGTCTTTGGGGAGTAGCTAAGGCAGAGAGCATGAAAAACAAAAGCTGAGTCCTTGAGCCTGGGTCCAGCTCTCCCACCTGACTTCCGAGCCTCAGTTTTACCAGCTGTGAGATATGGGGATAAGTCCAGTGATGGAGCCGTGGAGGTGCTGTGAGGAGCAGGTGGAAACATTGGCACCCGTGCCGCGGTGCCTGGGACCCAGCAAGCACTACACGAGTGCTGGCCCGTTTATTATTGCAACACATCCCAATTTTGTCTAAAATCGAAGAAAATCATTTATTGGCATAGAAGTTCCCTATGGCCGTGGTACCAAATGACCACCAAGTTTTGTAATATCACAGCCTGGAGGTCAGAAGTTGGAAGCTGGTCTCGCTGCATTGAAATCACGATGTTGGGAAGACTACCTTCTTTTCTACGAGGTTGTAAGAGAATATTTCTTAGCCCTCTCCAGTTTCTAGAGACCGCCTACATTCCTTGGCTTGGGGTCCCCTCTATCGTCAGACCCAGAGACCGACTGAGTCCCCCCGACCTGACCTGTTTTCATATCACGTCTGACTCTCCTGCCGCCTCTCTCCCGTGTAAGGCCTTGGCATTTACATTGAGTCCGACAGCATAATTCAGAATAATCTCCTTATCTCAGAATTCTTAATCATACCTGCAAAGTCTTTAAGAGAGCATATTCATTGGTTCCAGACGTTAGCACATGAGGACCTTTGCTGAAGGCAGAAGATTATTCTGCCCATATGGTTATATTTGACATTAAGTATTAGAGCATCATTCAATTTAAGTAGCAAATTAAGCCCTATGGCATTATTTAAGACAACTATTCTAATCATAAAAGGCAGATGGAATTCTGCAACAAATCATACACAATTTTCTTTTTGTTTAACGTAAGGTGAATTCTAACTATTAACATCTACAGTACAATCTCTGGATGTGTAATAACACTTGAAGCTAAAGTTATTTCAACCTATTGGTACCTACCTGAGTGAAGACCTGTCATAGCGAGGACAGATTCAGAAGGCAGAGGAAGTGGCGAGTCCCTCCTTTTTTGTGAATTATGCTGACATCTTAGTTACTCTAGGTATATTTCAAACCACAGCATCATTCTCAAATTTGTACTGTATATAAACGAATGATTTAGAAGTTAAAAGTTATATTGCTGTCTGATCTTAGAAACTTGTGATTTGTTTCCTAGAATGAAGTTTCTTATCAAATGTGGGCGGATCCCTTTTTTTTGTCAATTTTATTTTGCATTGAAGATAAACACAAGTGCCTGGCATGAAAATTATTTCTTGAGCACGTTTTATAAAATCAGGAGGTGTTTTGAAGGAATTCTAGACATCTTAAAAAGCATAAAAATAATTTGCATTTTTTGCTGGCTGCATGTGTTTAAAAACGATTTATTCAACCAAGATTTACAATGTGCCAGTTGTTTAGATGGTGAGAGTTCAGTTAACAAAATCGGCAAAACCCCTTATTCACATGAAGCTTTACTTTCCAGCTTGAAGAGATAAAACACAGCATAGTGTGTCAGACGGTGTGAAGAAAAGTGAAGAAAAAGTCATAGGACCAGAACAGGCCCCTCTGAGCAGGTGGCTTTTGAGCAAAGCCCGGAAGGACACGAGGGGATGGCCTTGTATGGATGGAGGAGGAGCCCAGCCAAGGGGAGCAGCAGACACAAAGACCAGGGCTCAGGGCTCTTGCAAAGTGGGGACAGAGAACAAGCAAGGAAGCCACCGTCGCTGCAGCCCAGGGACAAACAGGCTGGAGTCGGCAGGAGATGATTTCAGAGGATGAAACGTTCAGAACGTGACGGGCCTTAACGCATGGCATAAAGCACAAGGGCAGGGTTTCGAGCGGAAAGCGGCCTGGGGCGATGCGGGGGTCCCACTGTGACTTGGATGGTTGTGCTGAGACTAGACGGGAGGGATTCATGGGACAGCAGGGAGATCGTGGGAAAGTTCGTGGAACAACCAGGTTAAAATGTTACGATGGATTAAGCCAGGCACCTACGAACTGTGGACACGAGAAATGCTCTAGATGTTTAATTGTTATAAATGTTTTACTTATTCATTTCTTTTAGAGACGGGTTGCTCTGTCACCCAGGCTGGAGTGCAGTGGCACAATCCTAGCTCTCTGTAACCTCAAACTCTAGCCTCAAGCAATTCTCCCAGCTCAGCCTCCTGAGTTGCTGGGACGGCAGACATGCACCACCACGCCTGACTAGTTCATGTTTTTATAAAGACGAGCTCTGTTATGTTGCCTAGACCAGGCTCATCTCAAACTCCTGGCTTCAAGTGATCCTTGGCCTCCCTAAGTGCTGGGGTCACAGGCATGAACCACCACACCTGGCCTGTTTTTAGTGTGTTACACATTTTGGATAAAATGTTTGAATTTGTTTAATATGACAGAGATGTGCTCTCTTCTCCTTAGTGTGGGTTGATTCTAGGACGTTTTTGGAGTTATGTTTTATATTTTTGGACTTTGAATTAGAATATATTTTTAGACATGTGTTCAGTTATCCTTGGGAAATGGAATAGAATTTAAAAGATCAGGAGGCTAAGACTCACTGACATAGACTTAGAGTTTTGACCACGGAGTATTTCTGGGAGGCCTGACAGAGGAGGCCACAGTCCTTAGCCCCTCTCACAGTAATCTGAATGTATCCATCACAGGGAAATTGGGAGTAAGCCAGTTTAATTTTGATGTTGGTATATAACGTGTTTTAGACTCTATTAATTTGCAGTGATTCTACTGGTCACTTTTCAAGGTCATTACAATTCTGGCACCTTTGTGAAGCCAGGTATGACTTCGGCGTGGTAAAGGACAACCAGCTAAATTTGAATTTCAGATAAACGGTGAACCCTTTTTTGGTTGTAAGTACATTAAAACTTAAACAGATTTTTTGATTATCTGAAAGTCAAACATAGCTGAGTATCCTGTACCTGTATTTGCTAAATCTGGCAACACTAGATAGCGGAGCCAACGTGTCCAGCAACATGTTAAAGGTGGAAAAAGCCTTGCAACGTGCACCTAGGCTCCCCCTTTGATAAATGTTTGAAACTGAAGCCACTGAGGCCTGCCATGTGGGGGATGGGGGGCTGGTGGGTGGGCAGAGGGTGGTAATTTTTACTACATGTATGGTTCTTTTTGTCTAACATTTGAATCTTCCACCTGATATGTTAAAGATAAAATCCCTCCTTAAACTGGCCTGTTGCTGTCACATTCCCATACATCTCCATAGCTTTCTAAGCCTGAGTTTAGCTCTGGCCTCAGTTCTGGTTAACGATGGCAGACATGTAGCTCGGTGAACCCTACTCCTGTGTCTTCTGGTGACATAGCTTCAACCTGCCAACACTTTCCTTGTAATTTCCCTGCCCATTTCCCAAACCTACAGTAGCAATGGAGAGCAATGTAAGGAGTCAGCTTAGTGTCATAAACCGCTTTTTAAAAATTTAATTCTGGAGCTTTTTGCAAATAAGTTAGAGGGTGAAGAAAACTATCTGAAGAAAGATCTGCAAAAAGGTTAGCAAAACGGCACAGAGAACAGGGAGGAGTCCCAACTGTTAGACCTACAGTGGCATAATAGGCATCGAAGACTTGGAGGAGTAGGGAGTGAAAGGGGGACCGAGGGGTGAGAAATTAATACGAGCACAACCTACGCTGTTTGAATTACGGTTACACTAAAGGACAAGACTCCACTATGCAACACATCCATGTCGTGACACTGCACTCGCCCTTAAACTTATACAAATAATGAAACATAGGGAACATTTTATTCATGAAACCTCAAAAGGTATCCTAACCATTTCCTCAGTGATTTACTTCACTCCCCTTTATCCATTCTGCCAATCAATGAATCGAGCATCTTGCTTTTCCAACTAGCAGTTACTTAACCCTACTAAGGGCTAGATAACGTCCTGGAGATGAGAAATGCAGCATGGACGGACCAGACACGGTTAAAACCCCGTTCTTGGTGTAG
Organism: Rhinopithecus roxellana; assembly: GCF_007565055.1. Classification (NCBI taxonomy): domain Eukaryota; kingdom Metazoa; phylum Chordata; class Mammalia; order Primates; family Cercopithecidae; genus Rhinopithecus; species Rhinopithecus roxellana. The sequence continues at coordinate 112,545,553 of NC_044556.1, read as the reverse complement.
CACACAGCAATTGTATCATGCGGTTACCGTAACCTCCAGCAGCATGATGAACACAGACACAATACAGAAGCAGCAGTTCTGACAGGGAAATGCAGCCACGGTTTCTGCTTTATGACGCACATGTTGGTCTGCTTGTTCTTTTCTAGCCTCTACCCTGGAAGCTTCATCCTGACAGTACCCTCAGAAGTGTCACCTCCACTGCAGACCTTTCCCATCTTGAACACGTTCTTGCCTCCTCCCTGGGCCTTGTCTTCCCGCTGCCCTGGGACGCTCGTGGGGCCACATCAATGACGAACACATCATCCTCTGACTTCACCCTCCTGGGGCTTCTGGTGAAGGGTGAGGCTACGGGGATCGTATTCAGTGATCTTGGCTGTTTTCGCAGTGGCTGTAACTGCAAAGTTGGTCATGATATTCTTGATTCTGGTGGACTGTCGCCTCCACACCCCCATGTGCTTTCCGCTCAGCCAGCTGCCCCTCATGGACACCCTTTTCATCGGCGCCACTGCCCCAGAGCTCCTGGTGGACATGGTTCCTAGAGACAGGACCATTTCCTTTGTGGCCTGTGGCATCCAGATCTTCCGCTACGTGACCAGGATCGGTTCTGAGTTCTTCCTCCTGGGCCTCACGGCCTATGACCGCTACGTGGCTGGCTGTAGCCCTCTGAGATACCCAGTCCTGATGGACCACAAGATGTCTCTTGCTGGCTGCTGGTGCCTGGTTTGGTGGCTCCCTTGCTGGCTTTCTGCTCACTCCCATCACTGTGACTGTCCCTTACTATGGCTCCTGCAGTATCAACCACTTTTTGTGAGATCCCGGCTGTTCTCAAACTGGCCTGTGCGGACATGTCCTTGTATGAAACTCGGATGTGCATCTGCTGTGTCCTCATGTTGCTCATCCCCATCTCGATCGTCTCCACCTCCTACTCCCTTGTCTCGTTAACCGTCCACCGCATGCGCTCTGCTGAAGCTCGCAGAAAGGCCTTCACCACCCGTTCCTCGCACTTGACTGTGGTCAGCATCTTCCGTGGAGCTGCCTTCTACACACACGTGCTGCCCCCGTCGTTCCACACCCTCGAGCAGGACGAGGTAGTGTCAGCCTCGATTCCATTGTCACCCCCGTGCTCAACCCTCTCACCTACAGCCTCAAACAAGGATGTCACGGGGCATTTAAAAAGGTGCTTGCAGGTTCCTCATCTGCTCAGAAAGTCACCACAAGTGATGCTTAGAGAGTCACTGCCAGGAGGGTGAGGCTCCGAAGACCTTCCTCCGTGTGCCCTGTTTCCCTGGAGATGATTTGGTCAGCTGCCAACGTCTACTTACTATTGGCAATTAGGATGATTGACCCTGTCTGGATTCATGGTCCTCAGGGGAGCAAGGGAAAGCTGTTCTGTTCTGCAGAGACCTTTCAGTGAAGTATCAAGAATGGTTTATTCAGTTAAATAATTGTTTGTTTTCTCTAGGGAAGAAAAACTCCAGATAGAGTTCACAGCAACCGTTCACTCTGAACTAGATCCTCCTTCACAATATTTGTTCATGTTTAAATAACACAAAATGAAAGAGAAACTACAAAAGCTATCAAATGTCTACAGTCAAATTCTGTGATTGGTTTTGTAGCAATAGAGTAAAAGAATGTCAATACACAAGTGGCAAAGAAGATAAAGCACACACTTTAGTCGTGTTTATTATAGTATTGACACCAAGTAACTGTAAGCTCTAATATCTTTGGATCTCTGACCCTCTTGAGTACAGACAGCAGCTGTCAAATACTAGGCCACAAAAACTGCTGGTGAATTGCACAGAACTGAGTATGAATGGGTGGAGGCTCCACATGACACAGCTACGCACAGGGAAGAGACTCTGGTACTTAGCATCAAAGAACACGGCTGCCACTTTCCTTGAGCATTAACAGGACACCAGGTTCGTTAACATCCATGGCCAGAAACTGCACTTTTCCAAGTTGTATGTGATTCAACAACAACCCTTAAGGCAGTTTGAATTAGGCTGAGTGGGGTGGGAAGTCCTTGGAGTCTTCCATGTGGGTGTCATATGATAACAAACACATGTCTAAAAGCATCACTGTGCCTGTGGTGTAGGAAAATAGAACAAAGGGAAACATGGATACAGGAAGACAATTCAGGAGGTTTCAAAGATGAGAAACAAGGATGGCTTGGGTAGGGTGGACACCAAAAAAGGATTTAGCTCATGGATTTGGGGTATGTCAGCAACAGATGTAGAGTGAAGGATAACTTATTGGTTTGGGCCCAAGTGACTAAAAATTTGAATTTCTGAGATTTGGAAAACTACAGTGGCCTGTAGCAGAAGTCAAGAATTCACTTGTCAAGATAATTTGGAAAACTCTATGAGGTATTTAAGCTAGGCTGGGTGCACTGACTCACACCTGTAATCCCAGCACTGTAGGGAGGCCAAGGAGGGTGAATTGCTTGAGCTCAGGAGTTTCGAGACCAGCCTGCCAACATTAGCAAAACCCCATCTTGACCAAAAATACAAGTATTAGTTGGGTGTGGTGGCACCCACCTGTAGTCCCAGCTACTTGGGAGGCTGAGGTGGGAGGATCACTGGAGGCTGAGAAGTTGAGGCTGCAGTGAGCTGTGATGGCACCACTGTGCTCCAGCCTGAGTGGCAGTGAGAACTTGTCTCAAAATAAATACATAAATAAAAATATTGAAGCTATATGTAAAGTCAATTGTAGTTCAGATCAGAGCTCTGAACATAGGTAAACATTTAATAATCCTCAGAGTACGAAGTGTTTAAACACATAGGTTTTTAAAGAATTTTCTGAAAGCTTGAGACAGATCTGAGGCAGCTGGTGTCACATGAAGAATTAGAAAAGAGGATTTTATGAGGTAAGAAATAAAATCTAAGACAAAGTGTTTAAAAGATAGTGTTGGCAACTGCAACAAGTACCGTTTATGGTTGAAATGAGATTTGGTTATGGTATTTAGCAACATGAAGGTTATTTGTAACTTGGACAATTTGTAATGGAGATATGCTTAGAGATGATTCGGGGTAAAATAAAGGGAGAGGAAGTAGATTAAGTAAGTTGAGTATAAAGTTTTAGATTTTTTGGTAAAGGAAGTGGATTATAACTAGAAGAACATGTGATACCAATGTGTTAATGTTGCTGTCACTGTGATACTGAGTATAAAGTTCAAAGGAATAATTCAGTACAAAAAGAAAATTGACATGAGAAATGGAGGAAACTTTCAGAAAGATGGCCTTCGAGAGTGGCCGAAAGCACAGAAACAGACTGACCTTTTGTAAGAGCATGGCCAAGTCATTGACAACAGCAGGAGGTCAGGCAGAGCACATGTGTTACAACTCAGCTCCCTTCAGATGGTTTGTATCTTCTCAGTGCAGTTAGAATCGATGAGAGCTTCTGAGTAAAGCTCAGGGTGGTCCTTTCAAAAGTGTGAGAGGAGAAGAGAATCCTCTTGGAGAACAGGTAAGTAGTTAACAAGCTAGTAGAGCTATCTGGATGGTAGGACAGCCTTTAGGACTCCCCCTCGTTTGCACTGAATTTATGAATTTAGCACAACATGTTTGTCAGATAATTCGTGATGTGTCCAGCATGGTGCCCAGAAAATAGTACACACTCAATATGTTAACTAGAATTGTGTGAAAAACAAGGACAAAATGCCATCAACTGCTGTCGTTACTACAGACTTATTCCTTTGTGAACAAAGTGTGTCATATTTATGCTTTTCCAATGCATGTAACTTGTAGCATGTAATAGATGTTCAGTAGCTGTTTATTTCATTAAATTTGTCTCTGGAGAATTGAAAGTTGTAGTGAGAATTCCTCGCGGTGCGGAGTTCCTTGTATAACGTGGCATGATTTTGCGTTATAAGGGTGACATTCTGTCGCTTCATTTCCAAGTGCAAATGATTTGTGTTTGGAAGTTAGTCCACCTTACTCCTAAAACATTCCCTCCGTAATTTTGGCTTTGTGGTGGCTTCTCTGGTGATGGCTTCCCGTTTAGTGTGGAAAAATGTCCCTCCTCTGAGTGTACTAGTTGTAGTTTGTGCATCTCCTCTTGGTGCCCGCAGATTTCACTGCTGTGTGATACGGGCGTGTGTATGTCCAGTTACAGATTGTTCAGGTGTTGAATAGCTTTTTACAAGGTTTTTTCCCCATGAATATTGAACTTTTTAAAACATTATCTCCACCCCATCTCCCAATTTCAAAGGCAATTTCAGGGTGATAAGGCCATATGCTTGGAGCTGAACCCATTGGAGTCTGAATATTGGCCTGTTTATCTCTGGGCTGTGTGCCCTGAGCATGTTACCGAACCTCTCTGTGCCATAGTTGACTATCTTGCTTAGAGTCGATCATAGCTGAAGAATGAGAGGCTTCTTAGGGCAGACGTTTTCTAAGCCTGTAACTGTTGCTCCTTCAGACAATGGGGCTCTGCCTGGCCTGCCAGCCAGGCCGTCTTCTGTGGGTTCTCTGGGCAAAGCTGTCATCAGGAGTCTGATTCGTTGAATAGATTCTACCTCAGGCACTGCACTCACACATTTGCGATTGCATCTAAGTTAGATATCGCCCCACTTTCCCTTGGCTGATCTATCCGTACAGGAAGGAGAAATCGAGACATGAAGACACAGTCCCCAGTGATGATCTGTAGATTCTATTAGGGATCCTGCAGGTGCGACTATGGGACACCGTGACCTCGTCCTCCTGCCACCTGGTGGCCGGTTAGTAACATGACATCCTCCTGAAACAACACCGTGCGTTCTTGATTCTTGAAAACTGCATGCATCATTAGGAGAATACAAAATACAAAGCAAAAATGAATCATGTATTATAGGTACCTCGGATGCACTGACGGTGACATTTTTCTATTTGCTATTAAACATTTTCTGCATTTTAACAGCTATTTCGTTGTCTTGGTGCTTTACATGCTATGCCTCATGTTTACTCTGCAGTCCCTCCAGAATCAATTGGGAAAAAAATGAACTGTATAAAAGCCTTGAATCTAGGATCATTTGTTGCCAAATAATTTGCCAAAAAGTTTTTTCTTCATGTATATTTCTGTAATTATAGATATAATAGAAGTTAACAGCTTTAAATATTGTAGTTAACATCCCTCATTTGATTTGGTAAAACATAAAGGGAGAAGTTACTGAAAGGCCTGCAACATAGGGGAAAGAAGTCTTTGCTTGGGGATATTTAATTCCAGCTACATTGTAATTTTAGGTAGTAAATTGAATCAGCACTTAATGACACAGGCAACAGCAGGGCTTCTAAGAAAATCACATTATAAATCAGTGTTAATCTCTTCTTATGAAATACATAACCCTAGAAATGCCAATGCAAAACTCATTCGTAATCATCTCAAGAAAAGAGTTGTGAAACCATTCATGAAATAATCCCCACACCCCGTCAGGAAACAGAACATAACCAGCACTCCAGAACCCTCTTGTGCTTTGATCACCACACATGCCCCAGGGCAAAGACAGGCATTATTCTAAATGTCTCTTTCGTTTGAACTACTTTAGACAAGCAAAAATGTGGCAAAATTAACACGATGAGTTTCCAACATAGCCCTCACTCAATTTCTCGTAATGCTGACATTTCTTTTGAGACAGTTTTGCCCCTGCTGCCCAGGGTGGAGTGCAATGGCATGATCTCAGCTCACTGCAACCTCTGTCTCTCAGGTTTAAGTGATTCTCCTGCCACAGCCTCCCAAGTAGCTGGGATTACAGGCACCCCCACCACACCTGGCTATTTTCTTGTATTTTTAGAGATGGGATTTCACCACATTGGCCAGGCTGGCCTTGAACTACTAACCTCAGGGTGACGATCCACCCACCTCGGCCTCCCAAAGTGCTGGGACTGCAGGTGTGAGCCATCATGCCTGGCCTAATCTTGACATTTCAATAGCCATAAAACAATGATCAGAATGAGCAAATTTACATTTCACCAGTTTTTCTACTCATGACAATTCCTTTTTCCAAGATCTCATTCAGGATCCCCACACTGATTTTAGTTTTTATTTTTGCCTAGTCTCCTGCAATTTGTAAAGGAAATTTCAAACTCTCAAGACCCCTAAACTTCTATGCAAAAGTAAAGGTTAAGCTTGGAGGCTCAGTCACTCAAACACCCTCTTCCCAATACAGAGCTGCTACTATTAAATAGCATTATCCATCAGCCAGATCCCGGGGAAAGGTAAGAGTCTCAGGCATCTGTGAAGGGACTGCCCCCACAGATCACTCAGAAGTAAATTTTTTCTTGGCCTCCTGTAAAAACATGCCTACTGTAACTTTAGGTCTGTGATCTACTTCTAACTCCTAAAATTAGTCTGCTCCATTCCACACTGATAATGTTGATGACAAGCTGCTTTCCAGGAGCAGAACAAAGACCAGATGAGACAAATCATTCCTCCACCTACCCAGGGACTTCGACAGAGTTGACTCTTGGCTCCTTCTTTCTTTTCAAACATTCACCTTATCTTGTGTCAAATGTACATTGACTGGGCACTAACTGAAGTCGCACAGAAATGCAACCAGTGACCTTACCACCAACCTGCCCGTCTTCCTATATGCCTTCCCCCACCTTGAGAAAATGGATACATGCTTGAATGTTCCAGAAACCTCTTTGGAAAAACAACCACAGGTGTGTCTGTGGCTTATCTTTCTAGGCATACTCTAATGTTGGCTTAATAAACCTTGACTGAGAAATTCTCAGTCACAACATTTCAGTTAAGTTGATAACATTTCTTTTTTGGGCCTTGACAGTGAAGAATATTGATCAGTTATTTTGCCAAATGAATTTCATAGTAATTATTCCCTGGACTTTTTCTTGCATTACTGGATAAATATTCCTAAATACTACAGTTTAATTTTTACTATTCATTGAAAATTATATAAATAAAATTGTATACTTTAACCTGTCGATGAAAAGAGTCAAACCCTGTAAAATATTTTAAGAGATTTATTCTGAGTCAATATGAGTGACCAATGGCCCACAGAACTGCCCTCAGGAGATGCTGAGAACGTGGGCCCAAGGTGGCCGGGCCACAACTTGGTGTAACATATTTTAGGGAGACATAAGACATCAGTCAGTATGTGTAAAAATATACAGTGGTTTGACGTGGAAACACAGAACAATTGGAAGTGGGCGTTTCTAAGTCAGAGGCAGATTCAAAGATTTTCTGATTGGCAATTAGCTGCAAGAGTTGTTATCAGTAGAAAGAAATGTCTGGATATGGTAAGGGTTTGTGGTGGAGACCAAGGCTTTATCTTGCAGATGAGGTCTCCAGCAAGCAGGCTTCAGAGAAAACAGATTGTAAATGTTTATCAGACTTAAAGAATCTGTTCTATCAGTAATTCCACAAGGGACCAAGGGACGGGAGGGTATTGTGAGGCACGTCAATCTCTTCCTTCCCATCATGGCCTGAACTAGTTTTTCAGGTTAACTTTGGAATGCCCTTGCTGAGAGGAGGGCCCTATTCAGATGGTTAAGGCAGCCTTAGAATTTTATTTTTGGTTTAAAACCCTTTAGTTATCTAGCTGGAATTTTAGGAAGGGGGCCCTGATTTTTGTAGTGAGAAGAACCCATATTAGTGCACAAGGACATAAACATGCACAAACAACAAATACACAAGCAATTCAAGATCAGATAAAAAGATAAATGACATTGAAAGATGCTTCTGAACCCTGTGTCTGAGGCCACCAAACAGTCCAAGCAAAATCATTCTTGTGCCCTGGTTACAAAGATGTGTATTTCAAATACTGGTATATCCCAGATTACTCAAGAGAAAAGACACAAAAATGGGAAGATTAAAAGAATTTTTAAAAAGAACAGAAAAGATTCCTTATCAGCCTTTCCATCACAATGAGCTTATTTCCAGAGTCCCAGCCGTTAATGGAAGAGCATAGAGGGTTATGAACAAAACTTGACTTCACCTCACAAAACCTGACTTGGTGAACAAGGTCCCCAAACTAGTTACCATCAGTGATGTGCAGAGGAGCAAATGCAGAGGGCAAGCTGGGGCACAAGAGGACTGAGGGGCACAAGCAGCCTGTGTGGTGCAGTCTCCTCTGAGCATGCTCTGAGAGGCACGTAGGTCTAAAGAACACAGAGGGAAGACCGACACTGATAGAACCCCATGTCCGAAGTCAGAGTTGTGATCGCTTTGGCGTGGGGACAGGACAGGAGTTTTGAGGGTTGGCAATCTTTGACAAGCTGGGTCAAGAAAGAGATTGAGCTCCTGGTCTCAAGCAGTCCTCCCACCTCAGCCTCCCCAGTAGCTTGGAGATACATATATCTGTGTGTATGTATACGTGTGTGTGTGTATACATGTATATGTGTATATATGAAAGAAAACTGACTAATCTGTCTATACATATATATATCTCCTTCTGATAAAGATCCTGTTAAAATTGTGACTGCTTCTAGAATTCTCGCTGTCATCTTCGCAGGCCCTCCCTTCTACCGCCCCTGCTCTGCTGCTTCCATCCAGACTGTTTGCCCCAGGGCTGCACCAGGTCCTCCTGGGATGCTGCCTCTTCACCAGGACCCTCTGGATTCTTGACTGTACCACGTCTTCTACTTGAGAACGTCCCCATTGCGGAGCATATCTTTCAATAGTTTATAAACAAAATACGTGGGAGGAATGTTTTTGAGGCCTTGTATGTTTGAAAATGATTTTCTTTTATCCTCCCACTTGACAGTAGACTTGGCGAGGTTTCAATGTGTAGGTTGAGAAAAGCTTTCCCTCATGAATATGAGGATGTTCCTCCATTGTCTTCTAATGTTCCGTATTTGTACTGGGAGTTCCGTGCTCTTAATTTTAGATGTGTTGCCCCATTGGATTAAGTATTCCTAAATATATTTTTTGCTATTTTAAATGGGATTGCTTTCTTATTTTCCTTCCAAATAACTCATTGTTTGCAGAAATGTCACTGATTTTTGTGTGCTATTTCATGTTCTACAACTTTACTGAATTTGTTTATTCAAATAGTTTTTTGTGTAATCTTGTATATAAAAACCCTAAGGCCATATCATCTGCAAATAGAAATGATTTTAATATTTTTCTAATTTTGATACTTTTTTGTCTAATTGCTTTGGTTAGGACTTTCAGTACCATGTTAAACAGAAGTGGTGACAATGGACATCCTTGCTTTGTACCAGATCATAGGAGAAACATTTTCATTTTTTATTATGTTAACTGTGGGCTTTTCATATATGATATGTTGTGTTGAAGTAAGTTCCTTCTATAGCTGTTTTCAGAGTTTTGACATGAATTGTCAAACACTTTTGCTGCAAATTTTTTTATTCTCTTAATGTGTTATATCACACTGATTGATTTTGCCTATGTTGAAGCATTGTTGCATCCCAGAGATACGTTTCAGTTGGCCATGGTTTATTATCTTTTTAATGGGCTATTGAATTTGGTTTGTTAGTATTGTGTTGAAGATTTTCACGCTTATGTTTATCAGTGATACTGACCAGTAGTTTTATTTTCTTGTGATTATCTTTGGCTTTGATATAAGTGTGTCATGGCCTCATAAAATGAGTTTGGGTCATTCTTCTGGGTTTCGAAAGAGTTTAAGAAGGATTGCTGTTCTTCTTTGAATGTTTAGAATTCATCCACGAAGCCATTTGGTTCTGGTCTTTGGGAAGTTTTTGTTTACTAATTTAATCTTATTTGTTATTGGTCTGCTCAGGCTTCCTGTTTCCTCTTGATTTAGTTTTCATAGGTTGTATAAATCAAGTTTGATTTCTTGTAGATAATCTAATTTATAAGTGCATAATTTTCATAATAGTCTCTTATAATCCTTTTCATTTTGAGGCATTTGTTCTAATGTCTCATTATTTTAGCTATTTGAGAGTTATTTGAGGATGCTCTTTTTCTTAGGCTAAGTTTTATCACCTTGTAGTTGAAGAAAAAATTTAGTTTTGCTGATTCTTCTAGTTTTTCTAGTCTCATTTCTACTTTAATATTTTCTTCTGTATAATAACTTTGGACGTAGGCTTTTCTGCTTCTAGTTTCCTGAGGTATGAAGTTGGCTAATTTGAATTCTTTAATATAGCTATTCATTGCAATCAACTTTTAGTACTAGATTTGGTGCATCTCATAAGTTTTAGTCATTGTATTTTTTGTTTGTCTTGAGATTTTCTTTTGATTTTTCCTTTTGCCCAGTCATTGCTCAATTTAATGATATATATGTTAACACAGCAATATGTGATAGAGTACATAAACCTCCAAATTACTAAAGTTATAGAAGATTTTTATATAGCATAGTGGCCACAAAACTTGTACATATGGAACAATGCTTGCAACAATAATAAAGGTCATGTTCTTTTCTAGTGCACATGGGATTCTCACCAAAATCAAATACAGATGGGCCTTTGACAGAACAATAATACAAACATGATATAAAATGTGTAGGATGGACCGGGTGCAGTGGCTCACGCCTGTAATCCCAGCACTTTGGGAGGCCGAGGCGGGTGGATCATGAGGTCAGGAGATCAAGGCCATCCTGGCTAACACTGTGAAACCCTGTCTCTACTAAAAAATACAAAACAAAATTAGCTGGGTGTGTTGGCAGACGTCTGTAGTCCCAGCTACCAGGGAGGCTGAGGCAGAAGAATGCCATGAACCGAGGAGGCAGAGCTTGCAGTGAACCGAGATGGCGCCACTGCACTCAAACCTGGGCGACTGAGCGAGACTCCATCTCAAAAAAAAAGTGTAGGCTGCAGCTAAACAAGTGGTTACAGAAAAATTTATCCCTGTAGATCATTAAGAAAGAAGAAAGGCTAAATATTGACGAATCTCCTATTTCAAGAAGACAGAATTTAAAAATCTCAAATTATGTCTACAAAATGTTGAAAGAGTAAAGAATGAAGTAGACACCATCTATTTATAGATGTGTGTAGAAATCATAGGTTAATATCCGTGTTTGATTTCAGTTCCACATCAAAAGGTCTATAATCATTTTTCCACTTTTGTGTTCTTATTGCATTATTTTCAAAAATATTTTAATTGAAATATTAAAATACATATTTTATGGGGTACAATGTGATATTTGGATATATGTATATTTGTAATTAAGCTAATGAACATTTTACCAATTTTTGTGGTGAGACATTTAAAACGTACCCACTTGGACATTTTGATATATACAACACATATACAGTACATGTGTAATTATAATTTTGTATTATATAATGTACATTATACACATGTACATATGTATATATTATATAGACAATTATATAATTTTGATATATACAACACAATATACAACATTGACACAAATGAACAAGATTTTCTTCTATTTAAAGGCTGAATTACATTTCACTGTGGATATGTCTTGTTTTCTGTATCTCTTCATCCATTGATGGATACTTAGGTTGAGTCCATATCTTGGCTATTGTGAGTAATTTTGCAATGAACATGGGAGTGCAGATATCCCTTTGACGTACCCATTTAAATTGGATGCATCCTTAGTAACGGAATTCCTGAATCACATGGGGTTCACACTATTAATGCCTACATCAAAAAGTCTGAAAGAGCAGACAATCTAAAGTCACACTTCAAGGAACTAGAGAAACAAGAACAAACTAAACCCAAACCCAGCAGAAGAAAAGAAATAACAAAGATCAGTGGAGAACTAAACGAAATTGAAACAAAATATACAAAAGATACGTGAAACAATAAGTTGGTTCTTTGAAAAAATAAGTAAAATAGACTGTTAGCAAGATTAATCAAGAAAAGAGAAGACCCAAGTGAGCTCAATGAGAAATGAAACAGGTGATATTACAACCGATACCACAGAAATACACAAGATTATTCGTGACTACTATGATCACCTTTATGCGTGTAAAGTAGAAAACCTACAGGAGATGAATTAATTTCTGGAAATATACAATGCTCCTAGATTAAACTAAGAAGAAATAGAAACTCTGAAGAGAGACCAGTACCAAGCAGCAAGATGGAAACGGTGCCAACAAAAGTTTGGGACCAGATGGATTCACAGCTGAATTAATTGGCATCAATCTGATTGACACTATTCCACAAGAGAGAGGGAAACCTTCCTAAATCATTCTATGAAGCCAGTATCGCCCTGATACCAAACCCAGGAAAGGATATAGCAAGCAGAACTGTAGACCAATATCGCTGATGAACATGCATGCAAAAACTCTAAGCAAAATACTAGCTAACAGAATCTAACAGCATATCAAAAAGATAAGTCATGATCGAGTGGGTTTTATAACAGGGATGCAGGGATGGTTGAACATATACAAGTCAATACGTATGATACATCACATAAACAGAATTAAAAGCAAAATCACATGGTTATCTCAATCGTTGCAGAAAAAAAGCATTTGACAAAAATCCATCCCTTTATGATTAAAACCCTTAGCAAAATCAGCATACAAGGGACAAGACTGTAAGGTAATAACAGCCACCTATGACAAACCCACAGCAAACATTTTGAATGGGGAAAAGTTGAAAGCATTCCCTCTGAGAACTGGAACAAGACAAGGATGCCCATTTTTGCCACTTCTATTCAATCTAGTTCTGGAATTCCTAGCCAGAGCAATCGGACAAGAGAAAGTAAAGGGCACCCAAATCAGTAAAGAGGAAGGTTCGCTGTCGCTGTCTGCTGATAGTATGATCGTCTACCTAGAAAACCCTAAAGACTCATCCAAAAACCTCCTAGAACTGGTAAACACATTCAGCAAAGTTTCAGAATACAAAATTAATGTACACAACTCAGTAGCTCTGTTAATACAGCAATAGCTACCAAACTGAGGTTCAAATCAAGAGCTGAACCCAATTTACAATAGCTGCAAAATAAAAATACTTAGGAATACCTAACCAAGGAGGTGCAAGACCTCTATGAGGAAAGCTACAAAACACTGCTGAAAGAGATCATAGATGACACAAACAAATTGAAACGCATCCCATGCTCATGGGTGGGTAGAATCAATAGTTGAAAATGACCATATTGCCAAAAGCAATGGACAAATTCAATGCAATTCCCATCAAAACACCACCATCATTCTTCACAGAACAACAATCCTAAACAATCCTAAAATGCATATGGAACCAAAAAAGAGCCCACATAGCCAAAGCAAGACTAGGAAAAAAAAACAAAACCAGAAGCATCACATTACTAGACTTCAAACTAGACTATAAGGCCATAGTCGCCAAAATAGCTTGGTACTGTCATAAATATCAGTCTGTAGACCAATGGAACAGAATAGAGAACCCAGAAATAAAACGAAATACTACAGCCAACTGATCTTCAACAAAGCCAACAAAAACACAAAGGTGGGGAAATGATGCCTCTTCAACAAATGGTGCTGAGAAAATTGGCAAGCCACATGTAGAAGAATGCAACTGGAACCTCATCTCTAACCTTATAGAAAAAGCAACTCAAGATGGATCAAAGACTTAAACCTAAGACCTGAAATTATTAAAATTCTGGAAGATAATGTGAGAAAATGTGATCTTGTAGACATTGGCTTAGGCAAAGACTTCATGACCAGGAACCCAAAAGCAAATGCAACAACAACAAAAAATAAATGGGACTTAAACTAAAAAGCTTCTGCACAGTAAAAGACATCATCAGAGTAGACGGACAACCCATGGAGTGGGAGAAGATCTTCAGTCTATACATCCAACAAAGGACTGATATCCAGAATCTACAAGAACCTCAAATAAGCAAGAACAAAACAAGCCCATCAAAAAGTGTGCTAAGGACACAAATAGACAATTCTCAAGATAAAATATACAAATGGCCAACCAATATGAAAACAATGCTCAACATCACTAATTATTAGGGAAATGAAATTCAAAACCACAATGCAATGCCATCTCCTGCAACAATGGCCATAATCAAAAAAAATTTTAAAAACTAGACATTGATGTGGATGTGCTGAAAAGGGAACACTTACACTGTTGGTGCAAATGTAAACGCGTACAACCACTATGGAAAACAGAGATTCTTTAAAGATCTAAAAGTAGATCTACCATTTGATCCAGCAATCCCACTACTGGGTATCTACCCAGAGGAAAATAAGTCAGTATACGTAAAAGACACTTGCACGTACATGTTTACAGCACCACAGTTCACATTTGCAAAAATATAGAAGCAGCCCAAATGATCATCAATCAATGAGTGGATAAAGAAAGAAAAAGAAAATATATATCTATATATGAATACTACTTAGCCATGAAAAGGATGAAATTAATGGCATTTGCAGCAAACTGGATGGAATTAGAGACCATTATTCTAAGTGAAGCAACTCAGGAATGAAAAACCAAACATTTGTATGTTCTCACTCATAAGTGGGAGCTAAGCTATGAGGATGCAAAGGGATAAGAATGATACAATAGACTTTGTGGACTTGGGGGAAAGGGTGGGAGCAGGTGAGGGATAAAAGAATACACATTGAGTACAGTGTACACTACTTGGGTGATGAGTGCACCAAATTCTCAGAAATTGCCACTAAACAACTTATTAATGTAACCAAACACCACCTGTTCCCCCCAAAACTGAAATCACACACACACACACACACACACACACACACACACACACACCCCACACATATATATATAGGTACATCATCCAGGGGCAGTGGCTTATGCCTATAATCCCAACACTTTGGAAGGCTGAGGTGGGAGGATTTCTTGAGGCTAGGTATTTGAGACCAGCCTGGGTAACATAGTGAGACCTCATCCCTACAAAAATCAAATCTAAACAATTAGGGAGGCATAGTGGCACGTGTCTGTAATCCTAGGTACTCAGGAGGCTGAAGTGAGAGGATCACTTGAACCTGGGAGATGGAAGCTGCAGTGAGCCACGATTGCACCACTGCACTCCAGCCTGGGTGACAGAGCAAGATCTTAACTCAAAAACAGGAGGCTATCTATTTTACACATACATCAAAGTCTTATCTGTGCTCTTAAATTCCCTGTCTTAGTGTCCTCAGACCAATTTTTTAGACAGTAGGTGTGTAACTTCCCTATCAATTTAATATTTTTATTGCAGATATGTGTCCAAATGTAATATTTTAGCAGGATATATTTAAATGGTAGACACTGATCATTCTGCAACATATATTTTTCAACTTATTGAAATGTTCACAATAAATCGGCATTAATATTGATCATATGTGCATTTTCTTTATATGAATACTTAGGTTTACCACTTTTTTCATGCTTTATAAAGTACCAGAGTGTCTATCCTTGTATAATCTCCTTGGAAGTCTTAGGTAGTGAAGAAAGAACATCTTCAATGTTATGAGATATTACTAAATCTCTAAAAGAGTTGCACTAATCTTTCTAACCATTTTCCCTTCTTCCTTTATTTAACAAATAATCAATTTTTACTGTTAGGTTGGTGCAAAAGTAATATATGCCGGGCACAGTGCTAATGTTAGAAAACAATAGAGAAGAAAATAAATATATTTTGGTCTCCTCGTGCGATAACAAAGCCCCAAACAGTGAATAGGTAGAACGGATGATATGGTCATGCCAGATAATATTATGAACATAAAATAGGGAGCACTGTTGCAACTTTAAATATAATTATGGATTAGAATGGACAGGGTAATGCCATAGTAACATCTCAAGCTGCACAAAAGCATTGTTTATGTGATGTGCACACTGTAAATCTGTCAGATGGTACTCGGGGTCCACTCATCAAAAGTCCCTCAAGGACCTAAGATGATGGATAAATTTGTTGACCATTTTGTCATTTTATGTTCTTGAATATGTTTATATTTGTGGCTATACATGAAGCTTATACAACTATTCAAGTATATCCATAAAAAGTCATAAGTGTACAGCTCTAAGAATTTCATAACAGTATCTAAAATGTATCTAGAGAGAATTTTGCAATTTTACGTATTAACCCTCCACCTGCAAATTTTAAACACTTAGTTTTTAAAGTAATTTTTAATTATACATATACATATTATTCATGTGGAATTTTCATTGAAACAGAAATAAAATACAAGAGTAAGTGAGTTGAGGCTCGTGTGAAGAGTATAAAAGGATTGTGATGTCTCAGGTGTGAGAGTTCTCACTGATTGAGAGTAGAGCAAGCCTTCATACAGAAATTGTCATATTATCTGAGCATTTATGACTGGTAGAGTTTATACAGAAATGCATTTGGTAAATTCACAGCAAGGAAGCAGGATACGAGAAGTTATGAAGGAATATGAAAGTGTGTGGTTTAAAGATACTCGGAGGTATTGGAAGAAGCAGTGTTAGAAGACAGGGTGGTTACCAGCCAAGGATAGAATACACTCATTCTGTTTCCTGGTGTCAGTATCTGCTTCTACAGTTGGGCTTATGTGTTGGGTTCTGCATCTGAGGATTCAACCAATCATGGACTTAACCAATGATGGATTGAAAATATAATTAGGCTTATCACGGTCACATTGGTACAGACTTTTCTAAAAATTTTTTTTTTTGTTATGTAGTAGGTGTATACATTTATGGGGTACATGAGATGTTTTGATATGGGAATGCAATACATAATGCGTGATGGAAAATGGAGTATCCTCTCAAGCATTTATCTTTTGTATTACAGTTTTATTATACCCTTTTAATTATTTTAAATGTACAATTGTTGTCACTCTATTATGCTAGTACTTATTCATTCTAACAACTTTGTTGTATCCATTAACCATCCCCACCTACCCCTTCATCCCCCCAGTGCCCTTCCCAGTATCTGCTAAGCATATTTCTAATTTATATCTCCATGAGTCCAATTGTTTTGATTTTTAGGTGCCACAAATAACTGAGAACATGCAATCTTTGTTTTTCTGTGCCTGTCTTATTTCACTTAGCATAATGACCTCCTTCTATGTTGTTGCAAATGACAGGATCTCATTATGTTTTGTGGCTGTAAAGCACTTCATCATGTGTAAGTACCACATTTTCTTGACCCATTCATCTGTTGGACACATAGGTTGCTTCCAAATTGTAGCTATCGTGAACAGAGCTGCAACAAACATGGGTGTGTAGGTATCTCTTCAGTAAATTTTTCTTTTGGGGAATATACCCAGCAGTGGGATTGCTGGATAATATGTTAGCTCTATTCTTAGTTTTTTGAGGAACCTCCAAAGTGTTCTCTGTTGCACCTTTAAATACAACTTGAAATGCAACTTTACATTCCCACAAAGAGTTTATGAGGGTTCCCTCTTCTCTATGTCCTCAGCAGCATTTGTTATTGCATATCTTTTGTGTAAGAGCCATTTTAATTGGGTGATATCTCATTGTAGCTTTGATCTGCATTTCTCTGATCAATGTTGAGCACCTTTTTATGTGCCTGTTTTTGACTTTTGTCTGTCTTTTGAGAAATGTCTATTCAATCTTTTACCAATATTTAAATCAGATTATTAGATTTTTTTCCTATAGATTTGTTTGAGCTCCCTATGTATTGTGGTTATTAATTCCTTGTGAGGTGGGTAGTTTGCAAACATTTTCTTCCATTCTGTGGGTTGTCTCTGTTGATTATTTCCTTCACTGTGCAGAAGCTTTCTAACAATGTGCTCACATTTGTCCATATTTTCTTGGGTTGCCTGTGTTAGAGTATTACTCAAGAAATATTTGCCCAGACAAATATCCGCAGATTTTCTCCAATGTTTTCTTGTGGTAGTTTCATAGTTTGAGGTCTTAAAGTCTTTAGTCCATTTTGACTTTATCTTTGTATATGGTGAGAAGACGGGACTAGTTTCATTTTTCTTCATACAGATATCCACTTTTCCCAGTACTGCTTATTGAAGAATTGATCTTTTCCCCAGTGTCTGTTCCTTGCAACTTTGTAGAAAATGAGTTCACTGTAGGCGTGTGGATTTCTTTCTGAGTTCTCTATTCTGTCATTGGTCTATGTATCTTTTTATGCCAGAACCATGCTGTTTTGGTTATGGTAGCTCTGTAGTATAATTTGAAGTCAAGCAATGGGATTCTTCCAGTTTTGGTGGGTTGGTTGGTTAGTGGTTTTGCTTAGAATAATTTTGGCTATTCTGGGTGTTTTTTGCTTTCATACAAATGTTAGGATAGTGTCTTCTAGATCTGTAAGAAATGTCATTGGTATTTTGATAAGGATAATGTTGAATCTATAGATTGCTTTGAGTACTATGGATATTTTAACAATACTGAGTCTTTTGGTTCATGAACCTGGAATATCTTTTCATTTTTTAGTGTTTTCAATTATTAATGTTTTATAGTTATCATTATAGAACTCTTTCACTTCTTTGGTTAATTCCTGTTGAATTTTATTTGTGGCTGTCCTAAATGCGATTACTTTTTCAATCTGTTTTAATCTATTTGCTATTGACATACAGAAATCTACTGTCTTTTGTATGTTGATTTTGTATCCTGCAACTTTCCTGAATTTATTAGTTCTAATAGGTTCTTGGGGAGACTTTAGGTTTTTCCAAGTATAAGGTCTTATCATCTGTGAACAAAGATAATTTTACTTACCTTTCAAGTTTGATGCCATATATATGTGTGTGTGTGTGTATACATATGTGTATATATGTACATATATATACACACATATATAAATATATATTTATATTTGTTTCTTTTTTTATATACTTTAAGTTCTAGGGTACATGTGCATAACGTGTAGGTTTGTTACATATGTATACTTGTGCCATGTTGGTGTGCTGCACCCATCAACTCATCAGCACCCATCAATTCATCATTTATATCAGGTATAACTCCCAATGCAATCCCTCCCCACCCCACCATGATAGGCCCTGGTGTGTGATGTTCCCCTTCCTGTGTCCAAGTGATCTCATTGTTCAGTTCCCACCTATGAGTGAGAACATGCAGTGTTTGGTTTTCTCTTCTTGTGATAGTTTGCTAAGAATGATGCTTTCCAGCTGCATCCATGTCCCTACAAAGGATGCAAACTCATCCTTTTTTATGGCTGCATAGTATTCCATGGTATATATGTGCCACATTTTCTTAATCCAGTCTGTCACAGATGGACATTTGGGTTGATTCCAAGTCTTTGCTATTGTGAATAGTGCCACAATAAACATACGTGTGCATGTGTCTTTATAGCAGCATGATTTATAATCCTTTGGGTATATACCCAGTAGTGGGATGGCTGGGTCATATGGTACATCTAGTTCTAGATCCTTGAGGAATTGCCATACTGTTTTCCATAATGGTTGAACTAGTTTACAATCCTACCAACAGTGTAAAAGTGTTCCTATTTCTCCACATCCTCTCCAACACCTGTTGTTTCCTGACTTTTTAATGATTGCCATTCTAACTGGTGTGAGATGGTATCTCATTGTGGTTTTGATTTGCATTTCTCTGATGGCCAGTGATGATGAGCATTTTTTCAGGTGTCTGTTGGCTGTATGAATGTCTTCTTTTGAGAAATGTCTGTTCATATCCTTTGCCCACTTTTTGATGGGGTTGTTTGTTTTTTTCTTGTGTATTTGTCTGAGGTCTTTGTAGATTCTGGATATTAGCCCTTTGTCAGATGAGTAGATTGCAAAAATTTTCTCCCATTCTGTAGGTTGCCTGTTCACTCTGATGGTAGTTTCTTTTGCTGTGCAGAAGCTCTTTAGTTTAATTAGATCCCATTTGTCAATTTTTGCTTTTGCTGCCGTTGCTTTTGGTGTTTTAGACATGAAGTCCTTGCCCATGCCTATGTCCTGACTAAGCTTAAGTATTTTTAAATAAAAATATTCTCTTCAAAAAATTAAATATAAAAATATCTCAGAATAATCTGAATTATTGTAGAAGAATTTTATTAAAATTATTTTAAAATCCAGACTCGACCTCTAAGTGTTTGGATACCTGGGAGACCTGTCATGCTTGTTTATAAAAATCTGCAACATTTTAATATCAGCTCTTTCCAAATATATTTTATTGTATTCCAAATAAGTACAATTAGTTAGATCTTTTGAACCTAGCCAAATAGATCAACTGAAAGGAAAAAATAACTGTTAAAAGCTTGACTATTTTGAACACGAACACACAGGAAGACAAGAATTGTTTCACTAGTTGTTTAAAATTGTCATGAGGGAACACCCAATAAAACAAGGTATTTTAAAGGAATCCAGTGAAAGACCAATGGAAAAGAGTTCATGTGGAAACTTAGCCTCCCCTGCTCTGGCTTCTGGGATAGGATGTTGACCCTCCTTCCTTGTGCAATCCCATTGTTTCCTCCATACACACTGGTTCTCACACCCATGATTTCAGGACTGCCTTCTCTTGTGAACTCTGGATTCATGGATGCACTAGCCTTGCATAATCTTCATGGTAGATGTGTACTGGGCAACTGTAGTCCCAAATTGGTTTCAGCGTTCCATGCCAACCTGCCCAGCCCCAAAATTCCTGTGTGTATACATAGCAATCCACCTTCACCTCCTCCACCACAAACCCCTTGCCCAGACACTGTGTCTCTCATCAGGACCAGCTCAAGTCGTTTCCTGCATTCTTGCTCAAGCCTTCTCGTTGATACTCATAAAGCTGTCCCACATGTCTTTCCTCTTTGTCAGTCCTCCAGTGATATCTCAGAGTGGTGTTGGGGTCCACGTGTTTCCTAAACAAAGGAATGAACACACAAGACAACACAAGACAAGACAAACACGGCGGCCGCCCCGAACGACACGCTCCGCTTTATTTTATACAGTCGTTTGTGGAATGTTACCCAGTCACAAGACACATTGTTGTTTTTCTGACCTTTCCCTGACTTTCTGGATTTTCAAGATGTTTACACATAAGCCCCCAGGGTCTGCCGTTTGCAGCTGGCTCCTTTGTCCTCCCTGCAAACAGGGAAGGAACACCCTGCTTCGTTTGCAAGAGCAGGACTTATCGGAACGTCTGCTTTGTGAGCACGTAGTAGTCCTCTACAGAGTGGGATTTACCAAGAAGCAAGGAGAGTCACAGCCCCGGGGGTCTTCACTCTCTGGAGATTCTCTGAGTGCTGGCAGTTGCTGGGAGCTGTAGCATGGTGGAGTGGGGAGGGGAAGCCAGGCTGCAGTCAGAACAGACTATGTGAGCATGCTTGGTAAACTTCCTGAAGAGTTCTAGAAGACAGGGGCCAAACATTCGTTGAGATTTCCTTTCTTTTTCTAAATGCACATTCACTCTCTTGAGTGTCATGTGCATGCTTTTGTTTTCCCTTTCTTAAATATACCTCTGACTGTCCCTGGTCCTTGCAAGGACCATCATGGTTTTATAGGACCTGTTCCTTGGCTTCATTTCTAACCCCATTTTCTATGTTTTTCCCAAGATTCTCACCTCAACCTGGAGCCACAGATTTTCTTGCTGCTGTTCAAATGTTGCAAGTTACTTTCAGTCTCACAGCCTTTACTTTTTCTGTTTCCTGTGCTTAAAGCATCTCTGCCACAGTTGTTTGTGACAACTCCATTGTTTGATTTATGGATCTGATGAAATTTCACCTTCTAAATAAAGGGCTCCCAAGTAGCCTGTGTAAAATGGAATCACTAATCATTCCTGTCTCATCTCTGCCTTAACTTATTGCCTGTATTTACCACCAGTATATCAATTCTGTGTGGGCAGAATCTTTGTTTTCACCATGAAAAACCTAGAATAGTGGTTGGAAAAAACTGTTCCTGAGTAATTACTTTTGGAATGAATGAAGGACAATATTCAACATTAGAATTTCTTTACTTAAAAGCAATAATGATAGCAATTCACTGCATATGACACCCAAATTATTTCTGTATTATAACTCAAAGGTACCAGAAAATCTTCTGAAGCTCATTCGTTAAAAATGTAAAGGTAGATGCTTTAAATAATCCCCAAATGCATAAAGACTTTGTAAGCACAAAACAGTGAAAGATATTATGAAAGTTAATATGTTAAACAAAATACTTCAAAAATTCTGATGGAACAAAAGATCAGAACCAAAACTGAAATAAAAATATTTTAGTTGATATTATTCACAAAGAGTTACTGTTTTTTTTTTCTTTTCTTTTTCCACTCTTTTTGCCCAGGCTGGAGTGCAATAGTGTGATCTCGGCTCACTGCAACTTTCGCCTCCTGGGTTCAAGTGATTCTCCTGTCTCAGCCTCCCAAGTACCTTGGATTTATGCACCACCAGGCCAGCCCACGCCAGCTAATTTTGTATTTTTAGTAGAGATGGGGTTTCACCATGCTGACCAGGCTGGTCTCAAACTCCTGACCCCAGGTGATCCACCTGCCTCAGACTCTCAACGTGCTGGGATTACAGGTGTGAGCCACCATGCCCAGCCAGTTACTATTTTCGTACCAAAAACATGTTTATATTTATAAAAAACATGTTAATATTTATAAAGAAAATGTTTCAATAGAAAAAATGGGAAAAGGATAAAAACACACATTTCACAAACAGCAGTTACCTGGATAAACATGAAAACTTAAATAAACATTAGTAATCAAAAAAGGCAAGTTAAATAATGATACACCTGTGAAATTGACTAAGCAGAAAAAGAACACACAATTCAGAACTCGTGCAAGTTGAAGTTTAATTCTGCGCAAAATTTGAAGAGGCTGTTGGAAAAGTAATTCAATGTTGTGTATTAAATTTGAATCACTGCATATCAAATGGTAGATTGTCAAGGGAAAAACTTATTCAGAGAGTGCTTTTTGTATAATTAGTTTTATTTCTGCATAATTTATAATGTTAAAAATTTTTTTTTCATTTTTTTATTATACTTTAAGTTCTAGGGTACATGTGCATAACGTGCAGGTTTGTTACATATGTATATTTGTGCCATGTTGGTGTGCTGCACCCATCAACTCGTCAGCACCCATCAATTCATCATTTATATCATGTATAACTCCCCAATGCAATCCCTCCCCCCTCCCCCCTCCCCATGATAGGCCCCAGTGTGTGATGTTCCCCTTCCCGAGTCCAAGTGATCTCATTGTTCAGTTCCCACCTATGAGTGAGAACATGCGGTGTTTGGTTTTCTCTTCTTGTGATAGTTGGCTAAGAATGATGGTTTCCAGCTGCATCCATGTCCCTACAAACGACGCAAACTCATCCTTTTTTATGGCTGCATAGTATGCCATGGTGTATATGTGCCACATTTTCTTCATCCAGTCTGTCACAGATAAAATACAATGTCACTATTCACTATTAGGAGAAGATTACAATTGTGATATAATTACTTTGATAGATACTAACTCCAGTAGATACTGTCCAGTCATCTACACAAACACCACGTATTTCAAACTGAAGAGATGTAGCACAGAAGACTGGTTACAGAGGTGGCAAAGGGCTACAGGAAGGCTGGAGAAGTGGGCTGGGGAGTGTTGTCATCCAAGGACCAAGAGTCCTCACCACTGGAGCCCCATGTGCCCCTCCCTGCTGAGCTGATGGAGACTCTGCACTGCAGGGCTGCTGGGAGAGCCCTGCCCTGCTGATGTGCAGCTACCCAGATGCCCGCCTCTCACCAACGGCTGAAACTGCCTCTCGGGCTGAAGCCTGAGACCCCCATGGTCCCTGTTGCTTATAGCTGCTGACGGGAACCCTCATCAGAAGCAGGGAAAAAGCAGCTTACTTCTTCCTCTCACCCTGCAGTGTCCACCCACAAGGGCCTGCACTCTCAGAGCCTTACGAGAAATGAAGTAGCAAAGGAGGACAGGACAGACCCTGTGCAGGCCGGAGCACTGCGGGTCAGAGGAGCCTCCAGCCCTCAAATGTGCACCTGAAAACAGGACACTGTCTAGACAAGGTGGTCACGAACAGACCTCCATGATGCAGGAAAATGATCAACCTGTTTCCAGAGCACGTCTGTAGAGGAAAGTTCAGAGGAATTTGGCTGCAAGATCCATGATGACGGTGCAGTTTCTTCTGTTGTCTTCCCCGTTTTGTCCAAATGCCTAATACATGGTGTGCACTCAAGAAATATTTGTAAGTGGAAGGCAAGATATATTAAAGCACAATTTTTTTCTGTTTATTACATTAGAAGTTTAAAATTTTTCATTCAACCAGTTTTTCTAGATTTTTCTATAACTTTAATGTCAGTATTTAAAACAAAAACAAACATAAAAATTAACTGCAACCCTAAAGCAATCTAGATTGCAAGTGAGTGATGGGAAAAGAGCACAATCAGTCCTAATGAAGAGCGAGAAAGGTGAAGATGTGAAGGAGATGACTTCAATTTTAGTTTTGATCAAGGTACTGATTTGTGGAGGTATCTTGGAGACATCAATTGACCTCTGAGTTTCAGATTCCATACCTGTGAAACGTTAGAAGAAAAATAACTATCTCATAAAATTTACTTGAAGATTAAATGAAGATGCACACATACATATAGAATATATTTTGTAAAGTGGAAAAGGCTAAGTCTATTAACTAACTCATGTTTCATAGATAAGATTTTGATGATGAGATCTGAGATTATTATAAATATTGGTTAAGAGTTTGCATTTAACAACAGAGGTAAAAATTTTAAAAGCCATTAGAAGAGAACCAGAATGGTTCAGGAGAGCTACCTACTGACTACTTTAGCTCTCTTAATTGCATTCTTCTTCAAATCCCAGAGGTGATGTATCAACAGAAAGCTTTCCTCCACTCCCCTAGTGGACATGGTAAAACCAGGCATGACATCACCTTCTTACTGCTCTTTGTGCTCTTAACCTGGCCACAGACCACTAGCTCGTCTAGGTGAGGTTCAAGACAGCATCTGATGGTGAGTTCTGCCAGGCAGACAGGCAGTACTAGCAGAAACGAAAGGGTAAGCCCTGCTCTCGACTTGTTCTGCTTCTGAAACCTTCTATTAGGAACGAAAGGGTAATCACGGCTCTCCACTTGCTGTGCTTCTGAAACGTTCTATTAGTTCTTCACAGCATTTCCTCATTTTGTCTTTGTTTTTTAATGGAGAAAAATATATGTGACTCTTTCTTAAAACTTCTATATAACTTATTTACTGTGACATAATTGTCAATGGATTTTTAATTTCCATTTATGAAAACATTTTTCTATATTTTTGTATTTTTATACAAAGATGCATTTATTTTCCTGTCACTAAACTTTTATAGAGGAAAAGTGACTGATTTTCTTTTGAGTGGGGATGATTTCTGAGGGTTACAAAACTCTGGAAACAATGTCTCAATCATTTTATGTTTCCCTGATGAAACCCACAGAGGGTGGCCTAAACCCAAGTGTAGACTGTGGAGGGAGGATGGTGTCCGTTAGAGAACTGAGGCAGAGTTACATGCTCTGGGTCCCACTCTTGGGCTGAGACATGCATTCTTTCTCAGGTTAGGTGGGTGACATTAGGCAGGTACCCTGAGAACCTGAATTTTTATAATATGTAAAAAGAGAAAATAATATGATGAAGTAACTCATAGGCTCTTGGGAAAGAAGAAATGGTCAAGTGTTAAACAATTTTAGTATTGGTATTAGAACAATTCCTGGGATGGTGTCTGCTTCAAATAAAGATTTGATATGACTCCATTTGTACTTATAATAAATCCCCAAGTTAAACATGCATTAAGCAATTTCCATAAAATTCAAACAAGTGGATAGAGAAGAATAAGAATGAACAGGGGGCCAGTCACTACGTGTGGACACAGTGTTCCCATAGCTGTCCCGTGTCCTGGGTGAGCTTTCTGAGTGGCTTAATGATAGTTATTCCCATTTACCAAAGTGCAGCAGAGATTTGCTTAGCAAACCCCGCATCTCCCTGCCCTCCTGTTCCCCTGAATTTACTGAGCAAATACCTTTTAGGTCTTCACATGTGCTGGTCACTCCTCTGGCCCTTGCTTCACTTTGGCCACAAATACAGACGAGATCAGCAGGTGTGTTTTGCAGTTTATTGGAATGTTTTAAAATCAGCAGGTGTGTTTTGCAGTTTATTGGAATGTTTTAAAATTGTACACAGATCTCAGCCACCATTTGCCAGTGGGGACGGCATTTGAAACAAATAATCTACCCATCTACCTACCTACCTATTCATATGTATAGAAATATATAGACACACAAAATGTCTTAGATTTGTTGGATATTTATATTAAAGCATCAAAGCATCCCAGAATATTGGAACTTATGGTGAATTGAATGTCTTAACTAGTTTTCATAATTATTACATGAATACAAAATGTATTTGAAACTTGTAAATTCATTCCAAAATGTCCCTGCATCATAACCACAGCTAAAGTCTTCCCAGAAAGAGGAGTCACTCTGTCCTTATTCTTGACAAGGGCTATCAAAATTTAACATCTAACATGTCAGAAGTTGAAAAGTTGGAAAGGTTTAATTTCTTTCAGAGAAAATGTGGAAGAAGCTGTTAGGGATTATTTCAGAAAGGCCAGATATATTTTGTGTCTATTGCCTTTATTTTGTAGCTATTTAAAAATTCCACTTTAAATCACATTTACAAAATAATTTTTCCCTGAATAGACTGACTGTGACCTCCTTCTTTGATTCATCTTCAGCATATAACACAGAGACAGGCTGTGAGTTCCACGGTCGAGAAGGAAACAGTGAGTTGAAGTCAGAGGCATCTCAGTGTTTGATTTTCCTCGCTGCTTCTCAGTTTGTATGAAAGACTGATTGTGGCAGGCAATAAAACATATGATGTTTGCAAAAACAACTAAAGCCTTGTCTGAGAAACAGCAGTGACCCTCCAAATTCTAGTTCTTCCTTGCTGAGATTTAATGAGCTTTAAAATGAGTGGAGCTATAAGGAGATGAGGTTGGAGGACCACGTACTAGACAGGAAGGACATGGGATTCTCAAAAGCTCTGCATAACCAGGGTTAAAATAAGAAATGTAGAACATAGTTATATATTCACCTGTGTGTGTTTACATAAATATATGTTTATATATAAAACCAGAACATTTACACATAAACACACAAATATAAAATCCAAAGTTGTTTTTTTCCAAGGGGATCATGCTTTATTTTGCAGACCTTCTGCCATTTTTATTTTGAAAATCAACTTCTTAAATGTATGAACAGGTACTGCATCTGGAGAATGGAAGTTAATGCATCTTATATAATAATAATAGTAGCAACCATCTTAGGTAGGTTGTGCAGAATAGTATAGATATTAACTCTTGAAGAGTATATGTGTTTGTTTATCGGAAACTGTACCATTCTAAGCACTTTCATTACATTTCCTCACTTTCCCCTCATCACAGCTGAGCTCAGACATGATTTTTATCCTTTTTGATGTAGACTGGAGAAAGGAATGGCAGATAGAGAAAAAGATGGAGCTATGGCTGGAGTCTGTGTGTGTGCTCCTTACTCATGTCCCTCAATGTCTAAAGGGTCCGTCGTGTGAGGACCCTTCCCTGCTCACGAGAAGGTGAGGCTCGCTCCATGCAATCGTAGAACCTCACAGCACGGCCCGATCCTGGGGGGGAGGAGTTTCAAACATCTGGTCTAACTTCTTTTCCAAGTTACGCTTTAGTTACTTGCTGCTTCTTTCTTATATGAAATATACCTCTGAGTATTTTGAAGATGCTTATTTTCGTAAACCAGAGATGTTAATTCAGCCTTCTATGACAAAAACTCTAGAAAAAACGAGTTTGATTTATCTTTTTCAATGAGTCACATTTGTGTTAGCAGAGGAGGGTGGTTCTGCAAATTTCCAGTACTTGTTGATAAATGACGCTATCAGGAAAGTTGATGAATTTGAACCGTGACAACCTTACTATCAGTTACCAATTCTTTTGGCCTATAGTTGTGAATTCTTAGTTTGTTTTGTAAATTTGTTGTATTATGTCATTTATATACTCAACTCCCCAGACCCGCGGGACTCACTCAGGTTAGCACAATCAGCATACACGAACGTGAGTACTCACTAAACACTTGTTACAAAGGGATGCGTTACACTAACTCCAAAACTCTCCTTGGTGGCCTAGGGGAAACCTCATGGCCAACACCACCGGGATGGCCAACCATACTGGATGGTCGGATTTCATCCTGATGGGACTCTTCAGAAGATCCAAATATCCAGCTCTACTGTGTGTGGTCATTTTTGTGGTTTTCCTGATGGCATTGTCTGGAAATGCTGTCCTGATCCTTCTGATACACTCTGACGCCCACCTCCACACCCCCATGTACTTTTTCATCAGTCAATTGTCTCTCATGGACATGGTGTACATTTCTGTCACTGTGCCCAAGATGCTCCTGGACCAGGTCATGGGTGTGAATAAGATCTCAGCCCCTAAGTGTGGGATGCAGATGTTCCTCTATCTGACACTAGGAGGTTCGGAATTTTTCCTTCTAGCCGCCATGGCCTATGACCGCTACGTGGCCATCTGCCATCCTCTCCGTTACCCTGTCCTCATGACCCATAGGGTGTGTCTCTTCCTGGCATCGGGCTGCTGGTTCCTGGGCTCAGTGGATGGCTTCATGCTCACTCCCATCACCATGACCTTCCCGTTCTGCAGATCCCGGGAGATTCATCATTTCTTCTGTGAAGTCCCTGCTGTAACAGGTCCTGTCCTGCTCGGACACCTCCCTCTATGAGACCCTCATGTACCTATGCTGTGTCCTCATGCTCCTCATCCCTGTGACGGTCATTTCAAGCTCCTATTTACTCATCCTCCTCACCATCCACAGGATGAACTCAGCAGAGGGCCGGAAAAAGGCCTTTGCCACCTGCTCCTCCCACCTGACTGTGGTCATCCTCTTCTACGGGGCTGCCATCTACACCTACATGCTCCCCAGCTCCTACCACACCCCTGAGAAGGACATGATGGTATCTGTCTTCTACACCATCCTCACTCCAGTGCTGAACCCTTTAATCTATAGTCTTAGGAATAAGGATGTCATGGGGGTTCTGAAGAAAAGGTTAACTGTGAGAATGGTCCTTTAGGAAATTGTGAAGTAGGAAATTTGGATATAAAGATTTATTTTCCTTTTCTCTACCCATCAGGTACTTAGGATTTTATCCCCATGTTGTTCCTTAGACTCTCATACAATGATGTCTCATCTCATTTTCATCTCATGTTGAAGAATTCTTTCACTGTGTGGAAACTATTTTGCCGTCCTTGTCCACCCAAAATTCTTATATGATTGTGTTGTACTAATGTAACATTTTTGGAAGTTGATAACTGCTCTTTAATTTTGTGAAAAAGTATTCAAAACCTTAGGAAATGCATAATAAATATTTAGAGAAATAAAGGTCCTGAGGTGTTCAAATGATGAGAGGGAAGGAGGAAGAGAGAGGGGGGCAGTGAAACAGACTGAGCACAATGTTGCTGCCACAGGTGAGTCTAGGTGAAGGGTATGTAGGTAGTAATTGTACTATTTTTAATGACAGTTTTCTGTAAATTCCAAATCATTTACAAATAATTAAATACCAGGGTTTTCTCCCTTTTTGAAAATATTCTCTTTTCACTTGGTGGAATTGTGACATCTTAGAAATCATGCTCATTGCATTGTGTCTAATAACTACTGAGAAAATCCGGTCATTGCCCCTTCTTTTTTGAGGGCTACCTTTTTCTGCATGGCCTGATTCTGACAGCATCTAGTCGATATTGCCTCTCTGAAATATTCAGTGCCATATGGTATACTGAGGATGTAAGATCACATAATGGACTGCTGAAAAAATATTACACCTGAGTGGGAGGAGTTTTAGGGAAGGTTACCTGCCCAGGGTGATTCCTGAGCTGAGATTTCAAACATGTAACTTGTTATGCAAACAAGGAGTGATGTCATCAACATTCAATCCTTCATTTATTCAACAAACGTTTTGTGCTTTATTATAATTAAAAATAGCTAAATAAGATTAAATTTGGAATAGCACATGGCTACTTTTTCCAAGGAACTGGAAAAATACATGTAGTTGTTTATGCAAACAATGTAATAAAATAGTTTTGATACTCAGGTGTGAAGTGTACAGCTCATAAGGACACACTAATTCCATCTGTGACAGCTGAGTTCAAACAAGGAGCTGAGAGGAGACTCTGCGGCTCAGTGCTGAAGAGTGACTAGAAGTTACCCTCAGCTGAGTGTGTGATAGTGGAGCCAGGGAAACATGCTCAGAGACATGCTGCTGGGGAAAAGCACAGCATGGGCAAAGACAGAGGGCTGACTAAGCCAGAGAGAGCCATGCTCCAGTAGATCCTTCTTTCTCATTTCATTATAGCCTCCTTTCTTGCCCTTGTGTGGCCCAGGTTTTAAAAACAATAGTGAGATGATCAGATTTGTATTTTGGAAATATTTGTGTGGTAATCAATTGGAGATAAAATCAATTGGAGACCAAAAACACGGAGACCAGGTAAATGAGAATGGTGATCTAAATGATGACCTAGGTGGAGTCAACCATGCCTTTACACCAGGATAGGCTGATAGGAGGACATTTGAAGTGGGGCCTGCTGAACCTGGTACATAAAAGCACAGCTGTGGTAGCTGCATGCCTGTAATTTCCTAATTGACTGTCCAACTTGTGAATCATCAGGTGGTTTCAAAAGTACAGATTCCTCTTCTCTCACCACATCCAATTATTTTATGACTATAACAAAGATTCTGTAGTGTTTTGGAAAAAATACAAGAGAACTAGTTTTTAATATTTATCCTGAACTCAGACAATATAAAAGGCATACTCTAACTTGGATGAGTTAAAGAACATGTGTCAACTCTCCATTTGCTGAATTATAATTATAGACACATTTGATAGTTATCTTTAAAACATATTTGTAACAGGAAATAAAATATAGCAAAATTTCTTAAAATGATTTTTGTAGAGTTTTATTGTACTCAACATTAAGTTGTTTAGCAGATTAAAATAACCTGCCATAATATTTTTGGTAAGTCTTGTAACTACGAAGCAAAAACCTGTAGTACATAGACAAAGAATATTTTAAAACAAGGAATCAATGCATACCACTAGAAAAAACATCACTTAGCCCCAAAAGAAGATAGGAAGGAAGGAAAAAAGACTCTACAAAATAACTGGAAAACAACTAACAAAATTATAGTATTAAGTCCCTATGTATCAAAAGTTATCTTGAATGTAAATGTATTAAATTGTCCAATCAAAAGACATACAGTGGCAGAATGAATAAAAAATGGTACCTTCAACAGATTATTATTATTATTTTTTATTATACTTTAAGTTCTAGGGTACATGTGCATAACGTGCAGGTTTGTTACATATGTATACTTATGCCATGTTGGTGTGCTGCACCCATCAACTCGTCAGCACCCATCAATTCATCATTTATATCATGTATAACTCCCCAGTGCAATCCCTCCCTCCTCCCCCCTCCCCATGATAGGCCCCAGTGTGTGATGTTCCCCTTCCCGAGTCCAAGTGATCTCATTGTTCAGTTCCCACCTATGAGTGAGAACATGCGGTGTTTGGTTTTCTCTTCTTGTGATAGTTTGCTAAGAATGATGGTTTCCAGCTGCATCCATGTCCCTACAAAGGACGCAAACTCATCCTTTTTTATGGCTGCATAGTATTCCATGGTGTATATGTGCCACATTTTCTTAATCCAGTCTGTCACAGATGGACATTTGGGTTGATTCCAAGTCTTTGCTATTGTGAATAGTGCCGCAATAAACATACGTGTGCATGTGTCTTTGTAGTAGACTAATTTATAATCCTTTGGGTATATACCCAGTAGTGGGATGGCTGGGTCATATGGTACATCTAGTTCTAGATCCTTGAGGAATTGCCATACTGTTTTCCATAATGGTTGAACTAGTTTACAATCCCACCAACAGTGTAAAAGTGTTCCTATTTCTCCACATCCTCTCCAACACCTGTTGTTTCCTGACTTCTTAATGATTGCCATTCTAACTGGTGTGAGATGGTATCTCATTGTGGTTTTGATTTGCATTTCTCTGATGGCGAGTGATGATGAGCATTTTTTCATGTGTCTGTTGGCTGTATGAATGTCTTCTTTTGAGAAATGTCTGTTCATATCCTTTGCCCACTTTTTGATGGGGTTGTTTGCTTTTTTCTTGTATATTTGTTTGAGTTCTTTGTAGATTCTGGATATTAGCCCTTTGTCAGATGAGTATGTTGCAAAAATTTTCTCCCATTCTGTAGGTTGCCTGTTCACTCTGATGGTAGTTTCTTTTGCTGTGCAAAAGCAGATTATTTTAACCTGCGAGGACATATGTAGACTGAAGTGAAGTGGTCAAAAAGGATATCTCATGCAAGTCGTAACCAGAAAAGAGCAGGAGTAGCTATGCTTATATCAGATAAAATAGACAAGTCCAGAACTGTAGAGAGACGAAGAAGATCTTATATAATGATTAAAAAGCCAATTCAACAAAAAGTATATAATAATTGTGACTATATATGCTCTAAACATTAGATCACCTAAATATATAAAGTTAACTATTAATAGATCTAAGGGGAGAGATAGCAATAAAATACTAAGAAACTTCACCACACTTTCAGCAATGGAAAGATTATCCAGACAGGAAGTCAACAATGAAATAACAGCTAAGTTGCGCTCTAGGGCGATGGACCTAAAAAGTGTAAGCAAAACATTTTATTCAGTAGCTGCAGAATACACACTAGACTCAATTGCACATGAAACATTTTCTAGGTTAGGTCACATGTTTAGTATGGAAAAGACTTCAGAAGATAAAAAGATCAAGCATCGTTTCTGATCACAGCAGTTTAAACTGTAAATGAAGAATTCTCCAAAAGTTTGCAAATAAATGGTGACTAAATAATATGCTCCTAAACAATAGGTGTGTCAATGAAAACATTAAAAGGAAAAATAAAAAGTTGCTTGAGGCAAATGAAAATGGAAAATTCAACATACCAAAACCTACAGGACACAGTGGAAGCAGATCAAAGGGGAAGTTTACAGCGATGAAGGGCTACATCAGTAAAGAAGAAAGACCTCAAATAAGAAAAGGTAACATTGTACCTTAATTAACTAGAAAAAAGAAGCCCCAAATTAGTAGATAAATTAACAATAAAAGAAGAAACAAAACAAATGATAAAAAAATGCAAAACATCAGATAAGTCTTTTTGTGGAAAAAAATTAAGAAGGTTACAGTAAATCAGAAATTGTAAAAGGAAACACTAGAACTGAGGCCACAGAAATACAAAAGATTATGAAAGTATAATGAATAATTGCATGCCAAAAATTAGATAAACTGGAAGATATAAATTCATTGATGCATAAAACCTATGAGGATTGAATTATAAATAGTAAATCTAAGCAAACCAATAATGAATTATGCAATGTGAAGTAGTAATAAAAGTCTCCCACCAAAAAGGAAAATAGAGCCCAGGACAATATGGACTCACTGCAGCATTCCATCAAAAATGGAAAGAACTAATACCAATTCTTCTCACATGTGGGAATACGTCCAAATTCATTTTACAAGGCCAGAATTACCCTAATACCAAAGCCACAGAAGGACACGGGCACAAAAAAGGAACTACAGGTCAATATCCTTCGGGAACATGAACGCAAAATTCCTCAAAAAAAGTTAGCAAACTGAATTGAAAAGAACATTTCAAAAAGCATTCACCATGATCAAATGGGATTCGTCCCAGGGATGCAAGGATGCTTCAACAGATGCAAAATAATAAACATCACATAGCACATTAACAGAATGAATGATACAATTGTGTGATTAAGTAGATGGGGAAAAGCATTTGACAAAATTCCAAAACTCTCAACAAATTAGGTATACAAGAAATGTATCTCAACATAATAAAGCCCACATGTGACAAACCCACAGCTGACACAATACTTAACAATGAAATGTTGAAAGCTTTTTCTCTAAGATTCAGCAAAAAACTAGAATGCTCACTCTTGCCACTTTTATGTAACATAGTACTGGAAGTCCCAGACAAAGCAATTATGTAAGGAAAATAAAAATGTAAATAGGAAAGGAAAAAGTGACATGGTTTCTGTTTGCTTATAAAGTAATATTACATATAAAAAAAAAAAACTAAAGACTTCAACAAAAACTTCCCTAATAAACAAATTCAGGAAAGTTTCAGGATATAAAATCAATGTACACAAATTAGAGTTTCTATACTCTAACAGCAAACTGTATTTTTAAAGTCAAGAAAGACTCAGGAGTTATAGCCACAAGATAGATGAATAGAAGATTCTCCGGGATCATTCATCCACACCCACAAAAGCACAACTAGAAACTATTCAAAAACAAGAATAACATCCTGAATTCACATGAATTCAGGAGAGAAAAAGAAGCTGTGTCTGGTCTTAGCCAGAGCAATTAGGCAAAAGAAAGAAACAAAAGCCTCTAAATTGGAAAGAAGGAAGTCAAATTTTCCCTGTTTACACATGACCTGGTCATGTATTAAAAAAACTAAAGATACCAGCAAAGACTGTTAGAATTGCTAAATGAATTCAGTAAATTTGCAAGATACAAAATCAACATACAAAATTAGTAGCATTTATACATGCCAACAGTGAACAATCTGAAAGCGAAATAAGGCAATCCCATTTACAAAAGCTAAAGTAAGTACAAAATAACTAGGAATAAATTTAGCCAAGGAAATGAAAGATCTCTACAAGAAAAACTATAGAACTCAAATTGAAGCAATCACAAATGGAAAGATTCCCTGTGTTCGTGGATTAGAAGAACTGATATCATTAAAATGTCCATCTACCAAAAGAGAGCTACAGAATTAAAGCAATCGCTATCCAAATACAAAAGATATTCTTTCCAGAAATAGAAAAAACAATCCTAAAGTTCACATGGAAGCAAAATAGACTCCAAATATCCGAAGCAATTCTGAGCAAAATGAATGGATCTATAGGCATCATACTATCCGATATACTACAAAGCTATTAAACACCAAAACAGGATGGTACTGGCATTTAAAAAAAAAAAAAGTTCAGAGATTGAAGACAAAGCAATTGAATGAACCCAATCAGTGGGGGAACAGTGGCTCATGGCTGTAATCCCAGCACTTTGGGAGGACACCACGGGCAGATCACTTGAGGTCAGGGGTTCCAGACCAGCCTGGCCACCATGGTGAAACCCCATCTCTACTAAAAATACAAAAATTAACATGGCATGGAGGCACACATCTGTCGTCCCAGCTACTCGGGAGGCTGAGGCAGGAGAATGGCTTGAACCGGGGAGGCAGAGGTTGCAGTGAGATAGCAGCACCGCACTCCAGCCTGGACGACAGAGTGAGACTCGGTCTTAAAGGATTTTTTGTTGTTGTTGTTTCCTTGTACTTTGGGGTTTTTGTAGGTTAATGACTTGCCTTCATTCCTAAGTACCATCTGAGTAATTAATAATATGGTTATAAAGAACATCAAATGTCAGAATTAAATACTTTCAAGCTTCCCTCAGCAGCTCAAAGTTAAAATTTTTCATCCTTCTATAATCTTGGGTGTTTGAAATGGGTGTTCTCCCACTTGAACATAGGCAAAATCTAATTTCTCATCTCTACCATATGGAATCTTGTTTAGTAATTATTTCTGAATTTATCCCGATGCCATGCATCACTGGTTTGTTATATCTAAAGAAGTACACAACTTTTTGCATTCTTCTCTGTGTCCTTGATTTCCAGAAGTTGTGATTGTGTTTTATTTCTCTGGAGATTTTTCCATCCATGTCTTGCAACGTTTTTAAAATTTTCTTTAAGTTGGCAATCACCTTTCTCTGGTGCTTCTTTGAGTAGTTTAATAATTGGCCTTATGAATCATTTATCTGGCAATTAAGGGCTATCTCCTTGGTTTGGATCCATTGCTGGTGAGCTACTGTGATCTTTTGGGAGTGTCAGAAAACCTTGTTTTGTCACATTTTCAGAATTGTTTTCCAGGATTTTTCTCATTTGGGTAAACTATATGAGAGGGAAGATGTGGGGCTAAAGGGCTGCTGTTGAGATTCTTTTGTCCCGTGGGGTGTTCCCTTGATGTGGTATCTACCCCTTCTTCTAGGGATGGCCTTTCTGAGAACCGAAGTGCAGAGATTGTTGTTTCTCTTCCACATCTAACCGCCCAGCAAAGCTACTGTGCTCTGGGCTGGTACTGGAGAGTGTCCACAAAGAGCCTTGTGGTGATCTGTCTTCAGGTCTCTCAGCCATGGATACTAGCACATGCTGTGGTGGAGGTAGCAGGGGAGTGAAGTGGACTCCGTGAGGGTCTTTGGCTGTGTTTTTTATAAGTGTGCTGGTTGGTCTCCAGCCAGCAGTTGATTCTTTCAAGAGTGCATCAGCTGCAGTAGTGTAGGGAAGACACAAGCTTGCCTTAGGGTTACCTGGGTAAATATGCAGATTTCTCAGGCAATGGGCCGGGCCTCAGAACTCCCATGAGATTATCTTTGGCTCCCAGGGTGGGTAGAGGAAGGCCATGAGGTGGGGGCAGTGTTAGGCCTGTCTGAACTCAGACTGTCCTTGGGTGGGGCTTGCTTTGGCTGCTGTGTGGAATTGGGGTGTGGTCCTCAGACTGATGGAGTTATGTTTCCAGGGGATTATGCCTGCCTCTGCTGTGTCATGCAGGTCGCCAGGGAAGTGGGGGAAACCAGCAGTTACAGCCTTTACCCAGCTCCCATGCAGCACAAAAGGCCAGTCTCATCTCCACTTTGTGCTCCCAGTAGCACTGAGTTTATTTCCAGGCAGCTGGTGAGCAGGGCTGAGAACTTGCCCCAGTCTACAAGCCCCTCATTAAGAAAGCAAGCAGGGCTTTTAGGTCATGCCTCTCTGTCTGCCTCAGCTTCTGTGCTTGTATCTGCACCCCCAGTTTCCCCTCCCCAGGTTCTGTCCAGGAAACTTCACATTAGTCAAGATTATTACAAAATTGATCTGAAAGTTTCCTTCTCCTTGTGGTCTTTCCCCAATTCCACTGGCAGCCCTCCCAAGGATCCCTGCAAGACAAAGTCAGAGATGGCTTCCCTGGGGGCCAAGAGTGCCTACATAGCTCTTGTTGTTGCTTCCCTTACCTGCGTATTTTGCTTGGCTCTCTAAATTCATCTCAGCTCCACGTAAGATTAAATCCTTTTCCCACCATCTGGACCTTCAGGTTCCCCAGTGAGGATATGTGTCTGAGGGTGGAGCATCCCCCTTTTACACTTTCACACATTTTGGCACTCAGTTTTTGGCACGGAGCCTGCAGTGGCAAGCCTCCTCCTTCAAAGGGTGTGTGAATTCTCTTGGCTTTCCTGGTATGTCCTATGGTAGTCCTTGGTGCAGAAGTTCACAGTGTGAATCTCCACATGCTGCTCCGTCCATCCGAGTGGGAGCTGCAAGTCAGTCCTGCCTCCTATCTGCCGTCTTCCTCTTCTGGAGTCCACCAGAGGGACTATAAACAAACTATTTTGTTGGGACTAATAATCTGGTCCTGGCTTAGTGTGTAGTGAAGCTCACTTCAGGCCACTTCTCTCAAGCTGTGTTAATTTGTACCCTTCAGCAGTTTATGAGAGATTCATTTCCACAGGCCCCCAAATCTACAACTAGGGGATTTCGTATATCTAATCTGAGCAGGGACTTGGGTTCTACACGGAGACAGTGCAGAGATGAGCTGTGCTGGAGGCCTCACCTGTAGGTAGGGTCTAGACTGGGAGACAGGCAGTGGCCGACAGAAAGTAAAGGACACAGTGATGGCCTTCTCCACTCACTTCAGCTTTTCTCCTTCAACATTATTTCAGATGCTTCATTCCTGGCTTAACTCTTCATTCAAGGTGAGATATGGGAACAGGATCATGGGGGCAGGTGGTCCCAGGTGTGTGGAGACTTAGGGGAAGTGTACATAGCAGGAAAGAAGCCAGAATATGGGGGATAAGAAAGGAACAAGGTGTCTGTGGTGGTCATCCCATGGTTGAGATGACATGCGGACCCTGAGTCAGACTGCCTGGTTCAAATGCAGACTCTCTACTTGTTACCCATTTGATCTTGGCCTGTGGCTCTCTACTTCTTACCTGTTTCAGCTTGGACTTCTGGCTTTTCATACCTCATCTTCCTCAGTCCTTTATATGAAATCCCCCTAAAGTAGGAACAAAGCTTTGGCCACTTGCTCCTCCATCTTTCAGTGGTCTTTACTTAGGAACTGTGTGTTTAAATATACATGACACAGGGTTTCTCCCACTCCCCTGAGCAGGAACAAGCTGTATCTGTATTTTGCACTGTACTCACTCCCATGCTAAACCCCCTCATCTACCTCCTGAGAAATGAGGATATGATGGGGCTCTTCAGAAAGTTCTGGGAACACATCAAGTCTCTAAACAGAACATATAAATATCAATGTGGAAAACAACGGTAGAGGGCCAAGATGCAAAGACTCCAGGAGCATCTCATTTTCCAGCATGCAGAACGTTGCTCCATCTTACAAGAAAACCATTTGGTTCAATTTAATTTGAATTATTAGTTTTCTCATAAAAAGAGTAAGAGCCAGGCACAGTGGCTCAGGCCTATAATCCCATCACTTTGGGAGGCTGAGGAAGGCGGATCACTTGAGGTCAGGAGTTTGAAACCAGCTTGACCAACAGGGTGAAATCCCTTCTCTACTAAAAATACAAAAATTAGCCAGGAATGGTGGTGGGCACCTGTAATTCCAGCACTGGGGAGGCTGGTGCAAGAGAATCGTTTGAGCCTGGGAGGCAGAGGTTGCAGTGAGCAGATAGCGTGCCACTGCACTCCAGCCAGGGTGACAGAGCAACTCCATCTCAAAATGAATGAATAAACCAATACATAAATAAGTAATAAAAAGCTTAAGAACTTTTTATTAAGTAGTTCTAACCTTTGTTTCGAAATGGCTGAACCCAACTGTGTTTCTCCCTGAAGCTAGATGATAAGCATAGACAAAGTTCCAGTCTTCTCTCTTTATACCTGCTTGAGCCATTTCTCAGTGTCCTTTGAAGTTCCGCTCTGTTCAGTGTTATTTGTGCTTCAGGTATTGCTAATCTCCACTGTTGTATCAGCTTCCTAGGAAAGACAAAAGTATGGTTTGTCAGGGGCAATACTAATACAGTAGATTTTCTTTTCTCTTCATTGCTCTGGAAATCCCAACATGTTGGCTTATTCTCTTTTCCTGTCTTGGGTGGAAACTTTCCTGGTAATTCTCAGATAAGCAATAATTCAGCTCATATATAATACAAGAAGACTTTCTCTTCTCTAATAACTACTGCCAGCCTTGAGTAACAGTACATCATCTACGGGTGAGCAAGGAATGATAGGCTTCTCTCGACTTTGTAATGATAGGCTTTCTCTCTCACTAGCTCTAGCTGCATACTCTTCCTTGAGTCAGTGCAGGTGGAACTCAGGGGATAGAGTGGAAGTAAGGAGCTAGAAAAGCCTTACCTACCTGCCACCAATACAGAGAAGCTTCCCTCTGAGTTTTGATAGTTTGATTATAATATGTCTTAGGGGTAGTTTTGTTTGGATTGAACCTGATTGGTTACTTTTCAACTCATTGTACATGGTTATTTACATCTTTTTCTAGGTTTGAAAACTTTTCTATTTCTTTATATAGGCTTTCTGCCCCTTTATCATTTTCTTCTCCCTTCTTCAATGACTCAAAAATTTGCTGTTTTGTTGGTGTCCCATAAATGTCATCAGTTTTCCTTTATTATTTTTCATTTTTTCCTCTTCTCTATTTTCATATAATCCAGATTTGAGTTCACAGATTCTTTGGCTTGATCCATTCTGCTGTTGATGGTCTCAACTGCAGTTTACATTTTGTTCATTGTATTTTTCAGCTTTAGAATTTCTGTTCGATTTTTTTAATTATTTCAATATTTGCTAAGTTTATCATTCTGGTCACATTGTTTTTGTCATTTGTTTCAATGGTTTCTGTGTATTTTCTTGAAGTTTGCTGGGCTTCCCTAAAACTGTTATTTCAAATTCTTCATCAGGCAATTTATACATCTCCATGTGTTTGTTTGGTGATGTATGCTTTCTTGATTTTTCTTGCTTCTGTAGTCATGCATGCTTCCACAGTCATGCATCTAATAGGTACTTATTCCTGTCTTTGCAGATTTGTTTTTCCCTGAAACATTCTTTAGTAGTAAGCCTGTCTAGAGATTTTGAGCAGGTTGTCTGTTGTGGACCCTAAGCTCTAGATTGCTGTGGTCAGTGCAGCTTTAGGTGGTCCCCTAAGCCTGGGACTGCCATGACTGGTGCTGTGCAATGCTGTAATCCCATGGCCACTGGAATTGGAGTGGGTCCCAGATGATATCCTGGGGCCACTGAGGCTGGTGTAGCACTGATGCATGTCTGAGGCCTGTGTTCACTGAGGCCTGCCTGCCAGTGGATACTTCCCAGAGTGTAAGGCCACTCTGGGTGGGTAAAAGTGATGATGACTGCACATTAATTCTGCTTTGCATGGGCAATAGGGTTCTGCCTAGTGTTCTGTAGATTGGGAGGCTCAGAATTTGTGGACCGGCTGGAGTCCGTGGTTGTGGGGGCTGCAATAAACATACGTGTGCATGTGTCTTTATAGCAGCATGACTTATAATCCTTTGGGTATATCCTCAGTAATGGGATGGCTGGGTCAAATGGTATTTCTAGTTCTAGATCCTTGAGGAATCGCCACACTGTTTTCCACAATGGTTGAACTAGTATACAGTCCCACCAACAGTGTAAAAGTGTTCCTATTTCTCCACATCCTCTCCAGCACCTGTTGTTTCCTGATTTTTTATTTTTATTTTTATTTATTTATTTATTTATTTTGAGACGGAGTCTCACTCTGTCGCCCAGGCTGGAGTGCAGTGACCAGATCTCAGCTCACTGCAAGCTCTGTCTCCCGGGTTTACGCCATTCTCCCACCTCAGCCTCCCAAGTAGCTGGGACTACAGGCACCCGCCACCATGCCTGGCTAGTTTTTTGTATTTTTTAGTCAAGACAGGGTTTCACCATGTTAGCCAGGATGGTCTCGATCTCCTGACCTTGTGATCCGCCCATCTTGGCCTCCCAAAGTGCTAGGATTACAGGCTTGAGCCACCGCACCTGGCCGTTTCCTGATTTTTTTAATGATTGCCATTATAACTGGTGTGAGATGGTATCTCATTGTGGTTTTGATTTGCATTTCTCTGATGGCCAGTGATGACAAGCATTTTTTCATGTGTCTGTTGGCTGTATGCATGTCTTCTTTTGAGAAATGTCTGTTCATATCCTTTGCCCACTTTTGGATGGGGTTGTTTGCCTTTTTCTTGTAAATTTGATTGAGTTTTTTTATAGATTCTAGATATTAGCCCTTTGTCAGATGAGTAGATTGGAAAAATTTTCTCCCATTCTGTAGGTTGCCTGTTCACTCTGATGGTAGTTTCTTTTGTTGTGCAGAAGTGCTTTATTTAATTCGATCCCATTTGTCAATTTTGGCTTTTGTTGCCATTGCTTTTGGTGTTTTAGACATGAAGTCCTTGCCCATGCCTAGGTCCTGAATGGTATTACCTAGGTTTTCTTCTAGGGTTTTTATGGTTTTATTAAGTCTCTAATCCATCTTGAATTAATTTTCATATAAGGAGTAAGGAAAGGATCCAGTTTCAGCTTTCTACTTATGGCTAGCCAATTTTCCCAGCACCATTTATTAAATAGGGAATCCTTTCCCCATTTCTTGTTTTTGTCAGGTTTGTCAAAGATCAGATGGCTGTAGATGTGTGGTATTATTTCTGAGGGCTCTGTTCTCTTCCATTGGTCTATATCTCTGTTTTGGTATCAGTACCATGCTATTTTGCCTTGTAGTATAGTTTGAAGTCAGGTAGCATGATGCCTCCAGCTTTGTTCTTTTGACCTGTGATTGTCTTGGCAATGCGGGGTCTTCTTTGGTTCCATATGAACTTTAAAGCAGTTTTTTCCAATTCTGTGAAGAAAGTCATTGGTAGCTTAATGGGGTTGGCATTGAATCTATAAATTACCTTGGGCAGTATGGCCATTTTCACAATATTGATTCTTCCTATCCATGAGCATGGTATGTTCTTCCATTTGTTTGTGTCCTCTTTTATTTCACTGAGCAGTGGTTTGTAGTTCTCTTGAAGAGGTCCTTGACATCCCTTGTAAGTTGGATTCCTAGGTATTTTATTCTCTTTGAAGCTATTGTGAATGGGAGTTCATTCATGATTTGGCTCTCTGTTTGTCTGTTACTGGTGTATAAGAATGCTTGTGACTTTTGCACATTGATTTTGTATCCTGAGACTCTGTTGAAGTTGCTTATCAGCTTAAGGAGATTTTGGGCTGAGACGATGGGGTTTTCTAAATATACAATCATGTCATCTGCAAACAGGGACAATTTGACTTCTTTTCCTAACTGAATACCCTTGATTTCTTTCTCTTGCCTGATTGCCCTAGTCAGAACTTCCAACACTATGTTGAATAGGAGTGGTGAGAGAGGGCATCCCTGTCTTGTGCCGGTTTTCAAAGGGAATGCTTCCAGTTTTTGCCCATTCAGTATGATATTGGCTGTGGGTTTGTCATAAATAGCTGTTATTATTGTGAGATACGTTCCATCAATACCGAATTTATTGAGAGTTTTTAGCATGAAGGGCTGTTGAATTTTGTCAAAGGCCTTTTCTGCATCTATTGAGATAATCATGTGGTTTTTGTCTTTGCTTCTGTTTATATGCTGGATTACCTTTATTGATTTGCATATGTTGAACCAGCCTTGCATCCCAGGGATGAAGCCCACTTTGATCATGCTGGATAAGCTTTTTGATGTGCTGCTGGATTCGCTTTGCCAGTATTTTATTGAGGATTTTTGTAACAATATTCATCAGGGATATTGGTCTAAAATTCTTTTTTGTTGTGTCTCTGTCAGGTTTTGGTATCAGGATGATGTTGGCCTTGTAAAATGAGTTAGGGAGGATTCTCTCTTTTTCTGTTGATTGGAATAGTTTCAGAAGGAATGGTACCAACTCCTTGTACCTCTGGTAGAATTCAGCTGTGAATCCGTCTGGTCCTGGACTTTTTTTGGTTGGTAGGCTATTAATTATTGCCTCCATTTCAGAGCCTGCTATTGGTCTATTCAGGGATTCAGCTTCTTCCTGGTTTAGTCTTGAGAGAGTGTAAGTGTCCAGGAAATTATCCATTTCTTCTAGACTTTGTAGTTTATTTGCATAGAGGTGTTTATAGTATTCTCTGATGGTAGTTTGTATTTCTGTGGGGTCGGTGGTGATATCCCCTTATCATTTTTTGTTGGTCTATTTGATTCTTCTCTCTTTTCTTCATTAGTTGCTAGCGGTCTATCAATTTTGTTGATCTTTTCAAAAAACCAGCTTCTGGATTCATTGATTTTTTGGATGGTTTTTTGTGTCTCTATCTCCTTCAGTTCTGCTCTGATCTTAGTTATTTCTTGCCTTCTGCTAGCTTTTGAATGTGTTTGCTCTTGCTTCTCTAGTTCTTTTAATTGTGATGTTAGGGTGTCAATTTTCGATCTTTCCTGCTTTCTCTTGTGGGCATTTATTGCTATAAATTTCCCTCTACACACTGCTTTAAAAGTGTCCCAGGGATTCTGGTATGTTGTATCTTTGTTCTCATTGGTTTCAAAGAACATCTTTATTTCTGCCTTCATTTCATTATGTACCCAGTAGTCATCAGGAGCAGGTTGTTCAGTTTCCATGTAGTTGAGTGGTTTTGATTGAGTTTCTTAGTCCTGAGTTCTAGTTTGATTGCACTGTGGTCTGAGAGACAGTTTAACATTTCTGTTCTTTTACATTTGCTGAGGAGTGCTTTACTTCCAACTATGTGGTCAATTTTGGAATAAGTGCTATGTGGTGCTGAGAAGAATGTATATTTTATTGATTTGGGGTGGAGAGTTCTGTAGATGTCTATTAGGTCTGCTTGGTGCAGAGTTGAGTTCAATTCCTGGATATCTTGTTAACTTTCTGTCTCATTGATCTGTCTAATGTTGACAGTGGGGTGTTAAAGTCTCCCATTATTATTGTATGGGAGTCTAAATCTATAAGGACTTGCTTTTTGAATCTGGGTGCTCCTGTATTGGGTACATAAATATTTAGGATAGTTAGCTCTTCCTGATGAACTGATCCCTTTACCATTATGTAATGAATGGCCTTCTTTGTCTCTTTTGATCTTTGATGGTTTAAAGTCTGTTTTATCAGAGACTAGGATTGCAACGCCTGCCTTTTTTTGTTTTCCATTTGCTTGGTAGATCTTCCTCCATCCCTTTTTTTTAGAGCTTATGTGTGTCTCTGCATGTGGGATGGGTCTTCTGAATAAGGCAAACTGATGGGTCTTGACTCTATCCAATTTGCTGGTTACGTAATTCCTCCTTTAGCTCAGAGAAGTTTGATGGACTGAAGCCTTCTTCTCTCAACTTGTCAAAATCATTCTCCATCCAGCTTTGTTCTGTTGCTGGCAATGAGCTGCGTTCCTTGGGAGGGAGAGATGCACTCTTATTTTTTGAATTTCCAGCTTTTCTTCACTGCTTTTTCCCCATCTTTGTGGTTTTATCTACTTTTGGTCTTTGATGATGGTGACGTACTGATGGGGTTTTGGTGTGGGTGTCCTTTCTGGTTGTTAGTTTTCCTTTTAAGAGTCAGGACCCTCAGCTGTAGGTCTGTTGGAGTTTGCTTGAGGTCCACTCCAGACCCTGTTTGCCTGGGTATCAGCAGTGGAGGCTGCAGAAGATAGAATATTGCTGAACAGCGAGTGTTGCTGTCTGATTCTTGCTCTGGAAGCTTTGTTTCATGGGTGTACCCTGACTTGTGAGGTGTCGGTCTGCACTTAGTGGGGGATATCTCCCAGTTAGGCTACTCAGGGGTCAGGGACCCACTTGAGCAGACCGTCTTCTGTTCTCAGATCTCAACCTCTGTGCTGGGAGATCCACTGCTCTCTTCAAAGCTGTCAGACAGGGGCATTTACCTCTGCCAAGGTTTCTGCTGCTTTC
The DNA here is from genome assembly GCF_007565055.1 of Rhinopithecus roxellana. Classification (NCBI taxonomy): domain Eukaryota; kingdom Metazoa; phylum Chordata; class Mammalia; order Primates; family Cercopithecidae; genus Rhinopithecus; species Rhinopithecus roxellana. Next base: position 112,500,808 of record NC_044556.1, on the reverse strand, counting down.
TATTCAGCTGTGCCCTGTCCCCAGAGGAGGAGTCTACAGGGGCAAGCCGGCCTCCTTGAGCTGTGGTGGGCTTCACCCAAATGAGCTTCCCAGGGGCTTTGTTTACCTACTTAAGCCTCAGCAATGGTGGGTGCCCTTGCAGTTAGATCTCAGACTGCTGTGCTAGCAATGAGGGGAGGCTCCATGGGTGTGGGACCCTCTGGGCCAGGCATGGGATACACTCTTCTGGTGTGCCATTTGCTAAGACCCTTGGTAAAGTGCAGTATTAGGGTGGGAGTTACCCGATTTTCCAGGTGTTGTGTGTCTCAATTTTCCTTTGGCAAGGAAAAGGAATTCCCTTCCCCCTTGTGCTTCCCAGGTGAGGCGATGCCTCACCCTGCTTCAGCTCTCGCTGCTCGGGCTGCACCCGCAGACCAGCACCAACTGTCAGACACGCCCCAGTAAGATGAACCCGGTACCTCAGTTGAAACTGCAGAAATCACCCATCTTCGGTGTCACTCATGCTGGGAGCTGGAGGCTGGAGCTGTTCCTATTTGGCCATCTAGGGCGCACCCCCTATATTAACATTCTAAGTGCACTATGCATTATTGAAATTGGACATTTAAATCTTGAACTATAAGTATAGAACTGTTTATTCCTTTAATTCTGTCCATCTTTGCTTCATATATTTTGGGTCTCTATTACATTTATCTATGTTTATAATTATTATATCTAAAGACCTATATTACATTCTTCAAGGAAGATACACAAATGATCCGGAACAGTATACAATATTTTTTTAACTCATAAAAGTTTTTGCCATAAACTCACTTTGTCTTACATTAAACATAGCCACTCTAGCTATCTTTTGGTTACCATCTGCATGAAGCATCTTTTTTCTTTTCACTTTTTACCTATAGGTGTCTTTGCAAATAATGTGAGTCTCTTTAGACAATATATAGTTGGATGAGTTTTTCACCCTTTCTCCGAAACTGTGCTTCATTTTTCTCTCTCCAAATGTTTCTGAACTTATTTATTTCAGATAGTGTATTACTAAAAAAATCTGTATAATAAATTTGTCAAAATTTGCAAACTTATCCAAAATTATTTGTCTCTAAAGAGAAGGATAAGCTGTTATATTTTTAAAGTTGTATTTTATTAATGCATAATTGTGCACTTATGACATACAATGTGGTGCATACATTGATCATATATGTGTAATGATCAAATAAGGGTATTTGACCTATACATCACTTCAAACTTATTTCCATGGATGAAAACATCCCAAATCTTCTTTTCCAGTTATTTAGTAATGTGACATACAATATAGTTAACTGTGCTCATCCTACTGTGAAGTAGAACACCACAACCTATTTTTCCATCAGACTAATTTTCTGTCCTCTGAGCAATGTCTTCCCATCTCCTTCTCACTCCTACTCTCCCCAGCTTCTGGTAACCACTATTTTCCTCTGTACCTCTATGAGATCAGTGCTTGGCTTGTTTAACTTAACAGAATATTTTCCAGGTTCATTTGTGTTGCCACAAATAAATTCTATATTTTATAAATGGTTTTCCATAGTGTGTGTACCACATTTTCTTTTGTAAATTTAAATTTTAATGATTATGGGAATATAATAATTATATATAATTTTAAGGTACATGTGATATTTTGATGCAGGTATATACATCAGATGATAAATTATAGGAAAGCAGAGTTTCTCTGTGTTTTGACCATTTCCTCTTGGCAGATGGTGAATGCTCAAAAAAACTTCAATGAATATGCTTACATTTGGAAAGTACTGCTGGAATGATACTTAATATTGATCATTTGCTAAATTTACCAATTTACTAATAATATAATGCATCATTTTATAACTGTGCCCAAACATAGTTATGAATATTATTTAATTAGAACAGTGGAACTAACGCATTCATTTTTGTTAACGAACATTTATAAAGACAAGCTGAAGATATATTTTGGATAATATCAATAAATAAGGCAATCCTTCCCACTGATCTTTCATTTAACAAAGCCATGCCTGTCTTCTCGGTTAAACTCAATCATTCCTTCCTTCAAGCATTTTCTGTCATCATTATACCACTCATGGGTGCACTGTTCTTTGTTTGCTATTTAGCTTTGTATCTCTTTGGCCCTGTATCTAGACATGTGATTTTGATATCTGAGTCAAAGTGTAGGCGCTGGTGTTGCTCTGTTTGCCGTGACTTTTTGTAATTTGTGAAGCTTCTCTGAAGGTCTAGTTCCTCATATGTAAATCGAAGGTCTTCATTTAGATGACTTAACTCTATAGTAATCCCTGGCTCCAAACTTCATAATTGTTCACTCCCTTTTCAAAGACTCTATGATTGATGTTTACATTATTCAAAGAAATAATGACATTAATAGATACACAAATACTTTCATAAATGTATACTTATTCTGAATTTAAAAACTTCTAGAGTCATTTTATGTACTTGGATAAAATAAATGGTTATATTCACAGATAAAACAATTTAAATTATAAAATTCTGATTCAATGTGCTTTTTAATCTCCTTGAACTCTTTTTCTTCTAAATCAATTTTTCTTTATCTTCCTTTATAGTTTATTTTCATATACTTAATAACCAAAGTTGAAATTACAACTAACTACACAAATACAAAAAACCCTGAGGGACTATTATGAACACCCCTATGCAGACAAACTAGAAAACCTAGAAGAGATAGATAAATTCCTTAAGGAATTTATCTATTCTTCCTTGAAGAATTTATCTATTTCTCCTCCCAAGATTATCTATTTAACCTCCTGAGATTAAACCAGGAAGAAACTGAAATCCTGAACAGACCGATAATGGGTTCTGAAATTAAATCAGTGATTAAAAAAACCTACCAACCAAAACAAGCTCTGGACCAGATGGATTAACAGACAACTCCTACCAGACATATAAATAGGAGTTGGTACTAAGTCTTCTGAAATTATTTTAAAAATTGAGGAGAAGGGACTACTCTCTACGTCATTCTGTGAAGCCAACATCATTCTGATACCAAAATCAGACACAAACACAACCAAAAAAGTAAACTTCAGGCCAACATTCCTGATGAGCAGAGACACAAAACTCCTCAATGAAACACCAGCAAAGCAAATCCAGCAGCGCGTCACAACGTGAATTCACCACGATCAAGTAGGCTTTATTTTTGGGATGTGAGGTTGGTTCAACATGTGCAAATCAGTACATGTGATTCACCACATAAACATAACTAAATACAAAAACCACACGATCATCTCAATAGATGCAAAAACGGTTTTTCATAAAATTCAGCATCCTTTCTTGTGAAAAACCCTCAGTATTCTGGGCATCAAATGAACTTATCTCAGATAAGAGCCATTTATGACAAACCCACAGCCAATGTCATACTAAACAAATCTGGAAGCTTTCCTCTTGAGAACTGGAACAATTTGAACAATTTCAGTTTTATTGTGTTGACATGATTAATTGAAGTATTTTATCTCCCTTTCTCCCAAATACCAGGCCAAAGACAGAATGAAATATTTCAAATAAACATTAAATAAGTCCAGACTGGTCATTAAGTTGAGTATTTTATTTTGCATTGTATAAATTCAAGACGTACAACATGTTTTGATGTAGATATCTAAAGTGAAATAATTACTACATGTTAGCCGTTTAATATATCCATCACTGCCTGTAGTTTATTTTTTGTGATTAAAAACACACATAATCTAGTTACTCTCAGCAAATTCTCAATATGTAATAAAATATGACCATAGTCCTCCTGTTGTACGTTAAATCTCTAAATATCTTTTTCTTACATAACTGTAATTTTGTCTTTTACCTCCATTATCCCAATTTCTCTACTTTCCTGACTCTGGTAACTGCCCTTCAACTCCCTGTTTATCTTACTCAATTTCCTTTTCTTTTACATATAAATGAGCTCACGCTGCATTTTTCTTTCCGTGCCTGACTTCACTTAGCATATTGTACTCCATACTTTAAAATTTATTAAGATTAAAGAATTAAGCAAGCTCTAGTCTCTTAAGACGTTCATTTATCCACAAATACAAATTTCTGAGCAATCATGGAAAATGTGTTACGTCTTTTCAAGCAGGTCTTATAAATGTTTTCTATATTAATACTGACGCGGTTCTCATGTGGTTGTCATTCTATTCTGAGTGTTTAACCCTCTTGTTTTGCCAAATCTCTCCTCCTCAGAAATGAATAAATGCATTGACCCAAGAAACATTGATTTTTGAGCATCTATTTTGGAATAGGTGCTATATTAGGCTTTGGAAAGACACTCGTGATAAAATGGGTAAAATGTTGTATCTCCTGGATCTTACATTCCATGGCAGAGAAGAGATAACAAATAATCCCAAAAAAATGATCAGGAATGGTAAACACCATGAAGAAGAGGAAAACAGGGTGTGCAGGAGATAATGCCTGTTTCATATTCACTATCTTGGTCTGATAATCAAGATAGCGGAGAAGAGACAAATCAGTTGAAGAAATGAGTCACAATGTATGGGCAAAGAGACCACCAGGCAGAGAGAACAGTGATCTTTTTTCTTTATTAACTGTATTAAATGAATTGTGTTTATAGATATGCCACATTAGTTTAATTGTATTCCCTCACACTTTATTACCTTTATTTTGTTTTTCATATTTAAATATTTTTGATGAACAAATAAAATTGTATGTATTTATCATGTACAGTGTGATATTTTGAAATATGTATATTGTGTGGAATGGGTAAATTGAGGTAATATATGCATCACCTCACATACTTATAATTCTTTGCAGTAAGAAGACAAAATCTACTCTTTGTCTTTATTTCAAAATCATTTCATTGTGTGGTAGAATAATATTTTCTATTTAACAAAATTTGTATATTATGTACAAATACCTATACATAAAACATATTTTATATGACTAAAATATCCTTAATTTCCCTCTTTACACAGTATCTACTAGTGTCCTAGCATAAGCAAGAACAGAATACCTTCTGAAATACACTAGTCTGTTCTCCCTTCCTTTATCATTCAATGGTAGCCAGTATGTTTACCCTAGTGCTTATTAGTATTTCTTTAAATGTGCGTTTATGTTTTCTCCATCATCTTTATTATTTTACAATTACCAGCCACGGAGCAGCTATTCGGCTCCTTCCCCATCACTCTCAGTGCTCTCCAGACTCAGCTGATTCCCATGTCACATCGTTCTGTTGCCGATCATCGTCTCCTCTTAGGGGGTCATCAGTTCTCTGAATCGTCATATTTCTGTCTTAAAATGTTTTCTCATTTATAAAACTGCTTTACTAAGGATTTGGGGTTGTAGAGTAAGTTGGAGGTTTATATCAGTATTTAGCTCTGATTTAAGGCAATAATATTGGGGTGGATTTATTCTAAGAAGTTCCTCATTTCTTTTCCTTGTAGTTTTGGAAAGTCATAGCATTTTCTAATTTCATTTTCAAGAATCGGATTTGCCTTTGCAGTTATTACAGGTGGATTGCAGGGGGCTGCAGGCACTGGGAATCTTTTCTTGTTTCCAAGCCCTACAGCTTTGTTGTACGCATTCCTGCTGCTCCATGTTCACTTCTTACCTCCTCCCTCCTCCTGGTTATGCCTGGGATGGTGACCACCTTACTCTTGGCAAGATTGTCCTGTTATCTCCACCACTTCTTTCCCAGGTACTCTCTGCATTTTCTCTTCAAGAATCCTCGGATTGCTACCTGGCCCCGTGTTCGTCAGGCTTGGGTATAGCAGTTTACACTTATGAGAGGCCCCTCTCCTCCTTGGGGAATAATGTTCCCTGATATTTTTGATTATTACCACTGCCAGTGACCTTGACTGGGTCTCTTCCCTGCAGGACTTCCTGCTTCCATTATGGAGTTTCTGTACCAAATCTCTTTTCTTTTTTTTTGTTTAAATTATACTTTATGTTCTAGGGTACATGTGCACAATGTGCAGGTTTGTTACATATGTATACATGTGCCATGTTGGTGTGCTGCACCAATTAACTCATCATTTACATTAGGTATATCTCCCAAGCTATCCTCCCCGCTCCCCCCTCCTCCCACCCCACACAGGCCCTTTTGTGTGATGTTCCCCTTTCTGTGTCCAAGTGATCTCATTGTTCAGTTCCCACCTAAGAGTGAGAACATCCGGTGTTTGGTTTTCTGTTCTTGAGGTAGTTTGCTGAGAATGGTTTCCAGCTGCATCCATGTCCCTACAAAGGACATGAACTCATCCTTTTGTATGGCTGCATAGTATTCCATGGTGTATATGTGCCACATTTTCTTAATCCAGTCTGTCACCAATGGACATTTGGATTGATTTCAAGTCTTTGCTGTTGTGAATAGTGCTACAGTAAACATACGTGTGCATGTGTCTTTATAGCAGCATGATTTATAATCCTTTGGGTATATCCCCAGTAAAGGGATGGCTGGGTCAAATGGTATTTCAAGTTCTAGATCCTTGAGGAATCACCACACTGTTTTCCACAATGGTTGAACTAGTTTACAATCCCACCAACAGTGTAAAAGTTCCTATTTCTCCACATCCTCTCCAGCACCTGTTGTTTCCTGACTTTGTAATGATTGTCATTCTAACTGGTGTGAGATGGTATCTCATTGTGGTTTTGATTTGCATTTCTCTAGCCGGTGATGATGAGCATTTTTTCATGTGTCCCTTGGCTGCATAAATGTCGTCTTTTGAGAAGTGTCTATTCATATCTTTTGCCCACTTTTTGATGGGGTTGTTTTTTTTTCTTGTAATTGTGTTTGAGTTCTTTGTAGGTTCTGGATATTAACCCTTTGTCAGATGAGTAGATTGCAAAAATTTTCACCCATTCTGTAGGCTGTCTGTTCACTCTGATGGTAGTTTCTTTTGCTGTGCAGAAGCTCTTTCGTTAAATTAGGCCCTATTTGTCAATTTTGGCTTTGTTGCCATTGCTTTTGGGGTTTCAGACATGAAGTCCTTGCCCATGCCTATGTCCTGGATGGTATTACCTAGATTTTCTTCTAGAGTTTATATGGTTTTAGGTCAATATTTAAGTCTCTAATCCATCTCAAATTAATTTGAGAAATGTCAATGTATTTATTAATTTTGAGGAAGAGCAACTTGGATGAATATATGGATGTAAACTGCTGATCAACTACAGCCAAAAATTACATTGTAATTTAAACGTGTCCCTAAACTTGACCCATTACCAATCCAGATAAGTCTGCGCTTCTGATTATGTAGATTTTCAAAGGATTGAAATGTATTTGTCTTTTCCAAATCTTGACTAGCTTGTCTGACAAGGTGGGATCATGTTAAATAGATTGGACTGAGGTGATCCCTTCATTTTAAAGAGCAGTCTTTGGCAAACACTGATCCTGGAAACTGATATGATTTTGTTTGATGAATTTTATGGGTTGTTTTTGAAAAGCCAGGAAAGGAGACATAACGTTAAAACCACTCATTTGTGGCCATCCACATTATACTATAGGGAAGACTGATTTATTTTTCAGGTGATTATTGTTGCAAAATATTTTAAGTTTTATTGAGACCTTTTGTCATGTCTAAATTTGTTCATCATATATCCTGAGCTTAATTCAATGCCTGGCTCATGATAAATTTTATTTATTGTGGTAAGAGCACTTAACATGAAATTTACCCTCTTAACAAACTTTTTAACTGCACGATACAGTATTGTAAACTACAGGCACGATGTTGCACAGCCAGTCTCTAGGACTTACTCATCTTGTGTAACTGAAAGTTTATACCCATTGTACAGTAGATCAAGTGAAGAAATATGTGATATATGGCACAAGACCTATAGAACAGGCAGGAAAAACTTCTTCTGGCATCAGAAAACCTGTTCATTGCTGAGTTCATTCATTATATTCACCTCCTTAGACCACAATGCTAACCGATGAATGTAACTGGCTGTGACAAAACTGTCTTTCATCAACCTACAGACTTTAAGATTGATGGAAAGAGAAAGACCTGTTGTATTTTAGAATTCTATCATCCACTCTTGGATCATCATCACCACTTAGCAGAGCTTTGCATCGAATTCCAGATAAAGAATATCAAGCTCAAGGATATAGCAACTCTTGAATAATGGGAAAGACAAATGAACTGTTTGGGAAGTAGAAAGATAATCATGAATTCAGTAATTAAAGTCTTGCCCTGAGCAAATGCCACGGACTTGACATCATAAAAAACATAAAATAGGTATAAGCCAAAACTGTTTATTTTGGGAAATTCTATTTAAAGCAAAATGAAAAATACCTGATAGACGACAGAAAATTCAGTCGCCAAGGGAAATAAAACTCTAGTTACCAAAATAAAATGTCAAAAGAAAACTTACATAAACATATACATCCATGCATTCAATAGAAGTTGCATAGAATTTTATTTAGCCATATCTCAGTATTTTGGAATTTTACAAACACCAAGAGTTGCAATAATAATACATAACCTTCATCTCTCACTCTGTTATTTTTTCCTCGAGCTTGGGAAAGATAATGTGTGAGTGGATAGAGTGATTTTGGGGATCAGGATGAGACAATTCTGCTTAAGGCAACTTCTCTTAGGACAGCAGGAGGTAGCAAGAGAAGAAGGGGCAGAATAACCATTAACAGTTTACACCATGTTTATAGCTATAATAGTTTAATATAATATGAAGTAATTACTTTCAATTACTTGCTAATAACATACAGATATATACTATGTATACCTTAAAATTGTTATCTAAAAATTTAAGAAATGTAAAAAACCTTTAATCTTAGAAATTATCTAGAAATTTAAATTTCTGAATAATCACAGGTATATGTTATGATTTTATCTTTTTTCAGATAAACCTTACAAATATTTTCAATATTGATATTGTTTCATTTTAAATGTGCCAGGAACATGCTGTCATTTCATTGTCATTCTAGCAGTAAGGATTCTGAGTCCTTAGCACTGTGTCTGACCCAGTCCTCTCCTTCCAGAAAGTGACTGAATAAACTCATTCAGAACATATTTGAGCATCTACTTTGGGGCTAGCACCATGGTAGGCTTTCAGCAGACGCCAGGGATAAAAATGAGCAAAATGTCGCATCTTATTAATATGACACTATATTGCGGAAAAGACAATTATAAAAATATGTTCAAGATTGTTAATTTCATGAAGAAAAATAGGATAACGGACAGAGCAATCTTTTTTATTCATTGGTCATTGAAATATTTTCTTTTAACCAAAGAGCAAAGAAGAGACCTCAAATAGTTGAAAAAAATGGGTTCTAGTGGATCTGGGGGAAAAGACTCCAAGGCAGAGGGAACAGTAATCTTTTTCCTTTAATAAGTGTGTTAATCCCATCGTTTATTGATATGCCCATTAAGGTTAATTGCGTTTTCTCATGTTTTGTTTTATATTCCCTCTCTTTTTTAAAAAAGTCATTAAGTTGTCTATTTTTTTTCATTTAGTACAATTTTTTATAATTTTTCTATTACTTTTAAAGTATAGAAATATTTTTATGAAGATTAAACAGTCATCTTTCCATTTACACAATGTCTATTGATTCTCTAGCATACGTAAGAATACAATAGCTTTCTCTCGCTTTTTTCCTTTAACATCCAAATTTAGTCAATATTTCTTAGTGTTTATTACTGTATCATTATGCTTCATGCTTCACTACTTACCAACTTTATTATTTTATTGCTATACAAACAATGAAGCAACCATTTGGCTTATTTTTCATCATTTTCTTCAAATTCTTTCCTGGGTCAAGCTAATTTCCATTTCACATCTTTGTGTTGTCTGACAAATTATGTCAATTATCAAGTCTCTGCTTTCCAGTATTTCGGCCTCATGATGATCTCTCATCGCTAAAAGTGCCTATCAAGGATTTTTTCTTTGTAAATTAAGTGTGATACCGTATCGTGAGTTAGTTCTGCTTCATGGCAATAATTTTTGGGTGGATTTATTTATTCTGCTAGGAAGTTAGCTACTTATTTTTGTTTTGTGTGTAGTGTTGAAAGGAAACTGAATTTCCATATCTTATTTTTAAGATTCAGTTTTTGCCTTTTCAGTTATTACTGGGGGAATTCCATGAGTTTACAGGCCCTGGGGAGTCTTGGCAGGTTCCTCAGGCCTTGTCATACTCATTCCTGCCGTCTTCTCCGTGTCCTCTTCTGTATCCCACCCCCTCACCGTGGGCAGGCCTGGCTGGCGATCACCCCAGTGTAGACTATGCTGCCCTGTTAGCTCCACCACCCCCTCCCCATGTGGTCCTTCGTTCCATTTGCTCTTTTGATGGCTTCCTGCCTCCTTGTCTATCATAATTGTGCTCTGAAGTTCAGGCTGATGCGATGACACTCTCAATCTAGGAAAAGATGTTTCCTGATATTTTTGAGCACTGCCACCACCAGTAACTTCAAATCCCATTTGTCTTCCCCGCAGGGTCTCCTGGTCCAAATCTTGGTTTTCTGCACCGATTCTGATGTGTCTCTTTCTGCCTTACTTGTCGTCTGTAGTTGGCGGGTTTTCTTTCCCTGATTTCATTGAAATAACCACTTGTACATTCTTTTATTATTCATTGTCTTGAAAGCTTAGTATACATTTTAAGAATAAAAGTAGAAAGACTAAGATGAATAGTATAGCTGAAGATACATACCAGCACCAAAAGCTTACTTTTTATATTTGATGAGTTTGTGTTCTGTTTGCCTGTGAATAATGGGATGAGCAAGGCAAAGGCTGCAAGGGGTTATTGGTTAGAAGCCTCTCACAGAGGTCCAGGCAGAAAATGGTGTGTGCTAAGATAAAGCGTAGTGGAAGAGGTGAGGAGAGACACCAGCAAACACACACACATGCATATGCGTGTAACTGCATATAGTTGACAGGAGATTGGTTGAAATCATACTGTTCTCTCAGCACATGATTACTTACCTGGCGCATCCATGATTTAGCCTATGCATTGTAACTGATGTCTATTCTTTTTTTTGTTTGTTATACTTTAAGTTCTAGGGTACCTGTGCACAACTTGCAGGTTTGTTACATATGTATACTTGTGCCATGTTGGTGTGCTGCACCCATCAACTCGTCAGCACCCATCAACTCGTCATTTACATCAGGTATAACTCCCAATGCAATCCCTCCCCCCTCCCCCCTCCCCATGATAGGCCCTGGTGTGTGATGTTCCCCTTCCCGAGTCCAAGGGGTCTCATTGTTCAGTTCCCACTTATGAGTGAGAACATGCGGTGTTTGGTTTTCTGTTCTTGAGATAGTTTGCTAAGAATGATGGTTTCCAGCTACATCCATGTCCCTACAAAGGACACAAACTCATCCTTTTTAATGGCTGCATAGTATTCCATGGTGCATATGTGCCACATTTTCTTAATCCAGTCTGTCACTGATGGACATTTGGGTTGATTCCAAGTCTTTGCTGTTGTGAATAGTGCTGCAATAAACATACGTGTGCATGTGTCTTTGTAGTAGAATAATTTATAATCCTTTGGGGATATACCCAGTAGTGGGATGGCTGGGTCATATGGTACATCTAGTTCTAGATCCTTGAGGAATTGCCATACTGTTTTCCATATTGGTTGAACTAGTTTACAATCTCACCAACAGTGCAAAAGTTCCTATTTCTCCACATCTTCTCCAGCACCTGTTGTTTCCTGACTTTTTAATGATTGCCATTCTAACTGGTGTGAGATGGTATCTCATTGTGGTTTTGATTTGCATTTCTCTGGCCAGTGATGATGAGCATTTTTTCCTGTGTCTGTTGGCTGTATGCATGTCTTCTTTTGAGAAATGTCTGTTCATATCCTTTGCCCACTTTTGGATGGGGTTGTTTTTTTTTCTTGTAAATTTGATTGAGTTCTTTATAGGTTCTGGATATTAGCCCTTTGTCAGATGAGTAGATTGCAAAAATTTTCTCCCATTTTGTAGGTTGCCTGTTCACTCTGATGGTAGTTTCTTTTGCTGTGCAGAAGCTCTTTAGTTTAATTAGATCCCATTTGTCAATTTTGGCTTTTGCTGCCATTGCTTTTAGTGTTTTAGACATGAAGTCCTTGCCCATGCCTATTTCCTGAATGGTATTACCTAGGTTTTCTTCTAGGGTTTTTATGGTATTAGGTCTAACATTTAAGTCTCTAATCCATCTTGAATTAATTTTTGTATAAGGAGTAAGGAAAGGATCCAGTTTCAGCTTTCTACTTATTTTTAACTTTATTAGCAACAATAGTAACATAGGGAATGAACAAAGTGCTTTGAGGATCAAATGATTTTTTTGTCTTTCCCATTAATAATTCTAGCTCAAATAACGATGGTTTTACACAATTCCTCATCACAGAGGGTTTTTGTATAGCTTCATTCTCTTAAGGAAAAGAAAGTCTTAAATTCCACAACTTCTGACCTCAGAGAAATCTATATGTAGTTACACAAATAAGGCAGTCTCCGAATTGCCCCCTAATTATATCGTGTACACACACAACACAAACACATAAACATATTGGAAAGTTACAAAAATCATAGAGTGTAAGTTACCTATTAGCTTAATATTTGTTCAGTTTCTCTTTCTCCCCTGCTATTAAAGTTACACACAATTAAAACACCTGATTTGGCATCATCTTTTGTGACTTCAGAAGGTAGGGAAGCACTCTGCGCTCCACAGGCAGCTATGGAATTTTCCTTGGTCTTCTTTTTCACTTACTTTTAAAAACCTATTTTGTGAAAGCATTCCTGTTTCTCCACCTCCTCTCCAGCATCTGTTGTTTCCTGAATTTTTAGTGATCGCCATTCTAACTGATGTGAGACGGTATCTCATTGTGGTTTTGATTTGCATTTCTCTAAAGACCAGTGATGATGAGCTTTTTTTCATGTTTGTTAGCTGCATAAATGTCTTTTGAGAAGTGTCTGTCCATATCCTTAACCCACTTTTTGAGGGGGTTGTTTTTTTTCTTGTAAATTTAAGTTATCTGTAGATTCTGGATATTAGACCTCAGACAGACAGATTGCAAAAATTTTCTCCCATTGTGTAGGTTGCCTGTTCACTCTGATGGTAGTTTCTTTTGCTGTGCAGAAGCTCTTTAGTTTAATTAGATCCCATTTGTCAATTTTGGCTTTTCTTGCCATTGCTTTTGGTGTTTTAGTCATGAAGTCTTTACCCACGTCTATGTCCTGAATGGTATTGCCTAGGTTTTCTTCTAGGGTTTTTATTGTTTTAGGTCTAACATTGAAGTCTTTAATCTATATTGAGTTAATTTTTGTAAACGATATAAGGAAGGGGTCCAGTTTCAGTTTTCTGCATGTGGCTAACCAATTTTCCCAACACCATTTATTAAACATGACACTGATTTCCCATTGCTTGTTTTTGTCAGGTTTGTCAAAGATCAGATGGTTGTAGATGGATGATGGTATTTCTGAGGCCTCTGTTCTGTTCCATTGGTCTATATCTCTGTTTTGGTCCCAGTACCATGCTGTTTTGGTTACTGTAGCCTTGTAGTATAGTTTGAAGTCAGGTAAGTGTGATGCCTCCAGCTTTGTCCTTTTTGCTTGGGATTGTCTTGGCTATGCAGGGTCTTTTTGGTTTCATATGAAATTTAAAGTAGTTTTTTCTAGTTCTCTGAAGAAAGTCAATGGTAGCTTGATGGGGATAGTATTGAATCTATAATTTACTTTGGGCAGTGTGGTGCATATGCCCAAAGGATTATAAATCATTCTTTAAAGACACATGGACACATATGTTTACTGTGGCACTATTCACAATAGCAAAGACTTGGAACCAACCTAAATGCCATCAACGATAGACTGGATAAAGAAAGTGTAGCACATATACAACACAGAATACTATGCAGCCATAGACAAGGATGAGTTCATGTCCTTTGTGTGGATGAAGGTAGAAACCATCATTTTCAGCAAACTAACATAGGAACAGAAAAGCAAACACCACATGTTCTCATTCATAAATGGTAGTTGAACAATAAGAACACATGGACACAGAGAGGAGAACATCACACACCAGGGTCTGTCGGTGGGTTGGGGGACTAGGGGAGGGATAGCATTAGGAGAAATACCTAATGTAGATGATGGTTTGATGGCTGTAGGAAACCACCATGGCACGCATATACCTATGTAACAAACCCACACAGTTCTGCACATGTACCCTAGAACTTAAAATATAATTTAAAAAGAAAAATTTAATTTTGCTTTGGCTTTTGATGTAATACTACTTAGACAACTATTATACATATAGAGTAACATACACACATTTCATTTTATAAATTCTCCATTTTATTTTGACTTGGCATTTGACGATATCACTTTGATAGTAGCTTATGAATATTAGTCAAGATTTGTATAGAGGTCGGGCGTGGTGACTCATGCCTGTAACCCCAGCACTTTGGGAGGCTGAGTCAGGTGGATCACTTAAGGTCAGTTGTTCAAGAGCACCCTAGCCAACATGGTGAAACAGCATCTCGCTGAAAATACAAAAATGAGGCCAGGGACAGTGGCTCACGCCTATAATCCCAGCACCTTGGGAGGCCAAGGCAGGTAGGTCACCTGAGGTCAGGAGTTCGAGACCAGCCTGGCCAACATGGTGAAACAGCATCTCTACTTAAAAAAAAAAAAAAAAAAAAAAGTTAGCTGGGCATGGGACCTGTGCCTGTAATCCCAGCTACTTGGGAGGCTAAGGCAGTAGAATTAGTTGAACGCAGGAGGTGAAGTTTGCAGTGAGCAGAGATTACACCACTGCACTCCACCCTGGGAGACAGAGCGAGATTCCATCTCAAAAAACAAAATACAAAAATTAGCTGGGCATGGTGGCACATGCCTGTAGTCTCAGCTACTCTTGAGGCTGAGGCAAGAGAATTATTTGAACCCAGGAAGCAGAGGTTGCAGTGAGCAGAGATCATGCCACTGCACTGTACTCCGGGTGACAGCAAGACTCCATCTCATAAAATATATATATTTGTATAAATATAACAAAATATTTGCATAGAAAGGACATTGGGTCAGTTGCTTTACTGCGTAAATACATCATTTGAACATACAAATATGTCAGTGTAAAAATCGGCAAAGTACAAGAATAAACAGAGTGAGTAAATACAAATATCAAAAGTTAATACAATACTTTTGTTTGAGTAAAACTTTATCCAATAAACATAGAAGGAAGTGGCATTTCCAGCCCATGGATTTATGTTGAGGAAAGTTCTCTAGGTCTTCACAACATGTTTTAGGAGATACATAAGGAAGAGAATCATACTGTAAACGATTGTGGATTACCAGTCTTGACCTCATTCCTTTCTCTCCCCCAGATATTAATCACTTAGTATTTGAAGCTGACGTGTCCTGAAGCTGCAGGAAAATGGAGGAAACCAACAACAGCTCTGAAAAGGGGTTTCTTCTCCTGGGATTTTCAGATCAGCCTCAGCTAGAGAGGTTTCTCTTTGTCATCATTTTGTTCCTCTACATCTTGAGCCTTCTGGGGAACACTGCCATCATACTAGTGTCTTGTCTGGACTCCAGACTCCACACTCCGATGTACTTCTTCCTCAGCAACCTCTCGTGCGTGGACATCTGCTTTACCACCAGTGTTGCCCCACAGTTGCTGGTTACCATGAATAAAGCAGACAAAGCCGTGAGCTACGGTGGCTGTGTGGCCCAGCTCTACGTGGCATGGGCTTGGGCTCGTCCGAGTGTATCCTCTTGGCCGTCATGGCTTATGACCGCTATGCTGCTGTCTGCCGGCCACTGCACTACACAGCCATGATGCACCCGAGGCTCTGTGCGTCTCTGGCCAGTGTAGCATGGCTCTGCGGCCTCATTACCTCCCTGGTTCAGAGCTCCCTCACTGTGCAGCTGCCCCTCTGTGGTCATCGCAAACTGGATCATATTTTCTGTGAGGTGCCAGTGCTCATCAAACTGGCCTGTGTGGATACGACTTTCAACGAGGCAGAACTCTTTGTGGCCAGTGTAGTCTTTCTAATAGTCCCAGTGTTACTCATCTTAGTCTCCTATGGCTTTATCACCCAAGCTGTGTTAAGGATACAATCAGCTGTGGGGCGCCAAAAGGCCTTTGGGACCTGTTCCTCTCACCTGGTTGTGGTCATTGTTTTCTATGGGACCATCATATTCATGTACCTTCAACCGGCCAATAGTAGATCCAAAAACCAGGGAAAGTTTGTTTCTCTTTTCTATACCATAGTCACCCCCCTTTTAAACCCCATTATCTACACTCTGAGAAACAAAGATGTGAAAGGGGCCTTGAGGACCCTGATACTGGGAAATGCTGTTGGACAAGCCACGGGGACTCGTGAAATACCTGGAATTCTAAAGAAGCGAAACACGCCAAGGCCGAGTGAGGGTTCGTTGTCCCCAGACATTCCTCTTGTCAGTCCCAAGACCCTGGGTTCCATCTAGAAAAAAAAGTTTGTCCTTTACTCCACCTGCCATCAAGGTTCATGTATCTATTATTTCTATCTAATGTGCCGGCCCATCTGATAAACTTCCAGTGCTTCAAAGCTCAGCTGAAATGTCACCTGCATTTGCTAGTTGTCCTGAAACACCATCCTTCTCATCCTTCTGCAGAATTAACTGTTTTATAATATGTTTCCATAGCACTTGATACACACTGCCATTTCTACTGTTCACGTTTATTATATAGTTTGTGTGCGTCTACATATGTGTGTGTGTGTATATATGTATGTGACTAGCCAAAGCAATGTATATAATGTAGATAACAATGAAAAACAATGAAAAAATATATGACCATTTTCCCAGAATATATAAGTTTTAACCAGAGAATGGGCCATCCCACTCTACTGGCTTATTTACAACACGAGAAACACAATTATTATTCAGAGTTGTGATGCTTTGTTTCCACAGAATTGTGGGATGCAAATAATGACTACTATTTTATTAAAAGAATCAAATAAGCAAACTTGCATTAAGGAGACTGATTCATATATTGTTTAAGCTGATTGCCTTTTAATTGAAGTGTTTAAAAGTTGAGTAAAAGTGCCATACACTACAATGTAAGTGTTTTAACATGTTTATAGAAAATTCATAAAATAAGTTTATTGTTTCTGGCCTTAAACTCTGGAAAACAAAGTTACATAATTTTATACTTTAAAATTTGAAATATGAATCCCACACACCGTCTTGTGTTAATGATCATAGTTATATGTTTGGTTTTCAAAACAGCAAAAAATGAAATATTTAGAAGCATTTTAATAAAAACTGTATTCTTATATTTGATCAAATTTTACTTTCTGATTTAATTCTCTCTATCTCTGTGTATTTTTGTCTGTCTCAGCCTCTTTCTCTCTTTTCCCAGAGACTGAACTTCATCAATTTGCCAACTTCAAGTATTTTAAGAGAACTGTGCAATTACAGAAAAAAGTGATTTAGTCTGTGGTTGTAATTTTATTTCATATTCTCATTATAAGGGAAAAGAAGCATGAAATCATCAGTGCAAATGAAGGGTAAAATGCAGGGCGAATCTGGGGTGGAAGTGGAATTTTCAAGTGATTTAGACTTTTCTTTTTTGGACAGGGTCTTGCTCTGTTGCCCAGGCTGGAGTGAGTGGCTCAGTCATGGCTCACTGCAGCCTCGACCTCCTGGCCTAAAGTGATTCCTCTGCCTCAGCCTTCCAATATTTAGATTTATAGTAATTCATCCTTGTGTGAGAATATTGTGGCCTGTCTACAAAGGTTAAGGATGACGTTTGGACCTGCCTCTCCTTCCAAAGCCTGGACTGAAGGCAAAATGGCTGCACACACAGAACCAAAAGGCATCAGGAGAATTCACTAATGACTAAGGCTCCCTCTTCACAAATACCCTGTCCAACTGGCACCTCTTCAATATACTTTTAGCAAACAAAATGATGAATATCCAACTTAACCAGGCTTATTTCCCTCTTGTTTTTGTTAAGTTTGTCTTCTAGGATATTCTCATATGATTTTCCTTCCTCAGAAATGGAAGATTGGGAACTGAGCAGAACATGCTGAGGAGTGCATGCTTTTATTTACAATATGCAAGTAGAGAAGACGTTCTACAGAAAGCCTCACACACACAAATGCTTTATTCCTGATAACGCGAGAACCATGGCATTGGGAAGAATGTACCTGTGTCAGTCTCAATCAACTGAAACAGAATACAGCCCTAGAGCAAAAGATGTGACATTTAAAGAAACAGCTCAAAGTGAAAAGCAATGATTGGAGCACAATGTGTAGAAAAAACTACATATGAATCATGAAACAAACATTTTCAAAGACAAACTCACACCATTTAAGGTAATATGGAATACTAATGTCATTGAAAGCAAAATCAAATTATTACCATACCCAATTAAATTCGAACATAATTCAGAATAAAACTATAGATAGAATAGTATAAAGATACTAATCTCAGTAATAAACAGTTATTTGCACCAAAAAGGAAATGACAAAATAGTAGAGATATGATTAATAAACATACGGAAAGCAAGCTAAAATAATTAACTGCAGATGAAAATGGAAACACATTTGAAAAAAATCCTGTTACTACTGTCTTGAATTTAGAGTTTTTCTATGACATGGATGTATTTATATTGCTTTTGTAATCGTCATACACATAAAATTTCATACTCTATTATTGTGAGCATTTCTTTTCAGAATGTATAAAAATATTCACCGTTTATTGAAAATCTTCCCTACAGTTGAATAACATGAATATTTTCTTTTTTAAATAACTGCATTGAGCATACTTTTACATTTGTGAATATATTTATAATTATGCATTTGTAAGGTATTTTATAAATACAATTGGTAAATCTAAAACAAGAGCACATCAATTTTCACCCATTATTGATCTGCAGAACAGGTTTTCAATGGATGCCCCATGAAAAAAATGATCTTGCATAATTAAATGACCATTCAATATTGCAATTGTTTAAAAACGATATGGTGGGACTGCTGAAATATGTATATGGTTCCACCACTCCAAACACCATGAAATAAAGGTTTACTTTTTAAGAAATAAAAAATAAAATGATTTCTTTTACATAACATGAATATTAATGAATTCATGCAAAACAAAAAGCATAGAGGACCACAACTTAAATGCTTTAATTTTCATACACACACGCCATTTTAAAAAATTATCATACAGGCCGGGCACAGTGGTTCATGCCTGTAATCCCAGCAATTTGGAAGGCCGAGGTGAGTGGATCACCTGAGGTCAGGAGTTCAAGACCAGCCTGGCCAACATTGCAAAACCCACCTCTATTAAAAATACAAAAATGAGCTGGCCATGGTGGTGTGTGCTACTCGGGAGGCTGAGACAGGAGAATCACTTGAATCCAGGAGTCAGAGGTTGCAGTGAGCCGAGATGGTGCCACTGCACTCCAGCCTGGGTAACAGGCAAGAGCAAGAGTCCGTCTCAAAAAAAAAGAGAGGAAATCAGTACATTGAAGAAATACCTGCACTCCCATGTTTGTTGCAGTGCCGTTCACAATGGCCAAGATTTGGAAGCTACCAAAGTGCCTATCAACCGATGAATGCACAAGGAAAATGTGGTACTTATACACGACAGAGTAGTGGGGTAGTATTCAGCCGTAAAGAATGAGATCCAGTCATTTGCAACAGCATAGATGGGACTGGAGATCCTTATGCTAAGTGAAATAAGCCAAGATCAGAAAGACAAACATCACATATTCTCCTTTATTTGTGGGCTCTAAACATCAAATCAACTGTACTCATGGACATAGAGAACAGAAGATGGCACTAGAGGCTGGGAAGGGTACTGGGGGATTGAGGGAAGGTGGGGATGGTTGTTGGGTACAAAAATATAGCAAGAATGAAGACCTACTATTTGATAGCATGAAAGGATGACTGTAGTAATAATTTAATTGTACATTTTAAAATAGCTTAAGGAATGTAATTGGATTGTTTATAATGCAAAGGATAAATGCTTTAGAAGATAAATACCCCATTCTCCATGATGGGCTTATTCCACACTGCATGCCTGTATCAAAACATACCATGTATTCCATAAATATATACACCTAACATGTACTCACAGAAATTTTGAAAAATAATTTGTGGATTAAAACCAAAATGATACTCTAAAAATTGTTTTTATGTAGCTGTGTTCAGAGGTGGCGACTTTAAGAGATGATTTGCTCTTAAGGCCTCTGCTCTCAAATGAATTAATTCATAGATTAATGGATTATCATGGAAGTGGGGCTAGATAATAAGAGAGATCTGGGCTAGCACATCAGACTACTCAGCTCCCTCATCATGTAATGTCCTGGTCCGCCTGATGCTCTGCAGGGAGTCCCCACTGGCAGGAGGGTTCCCACTCGTCCACCTGATGCCTGCAGGGAGTCCCCGCTGGCAGGAGGGTTCCCACTGGTCCACCTGATGCTCTGCAGGGAGTCCCCGCTGGCAGGAGGGTTCCCACTCATCCACCTGATGCCTGCAGGGAGTCCCCGCCGGCAGGAGAGCCCTCGCTGCATGTGGACCCTTGCCCTTGGACTTCTCAGCCTCCATAATTGTAAGGAATAAATTTTCTTTATAGAAAATGAACTAAGAGAATGGGTTTTGTGAAGAAATAAAAGAAACACACAAACCCATTATGTCTTCTTTGTTAATGAAATTTTACTACACATTATTCTATTTCTTGTTGCATAAAAGTGAATTTTAAAAATTCCTCATATTAAGAAGCATAAAGAGGTAGTGGAATATTTATTTACATATTGGTTTAATGTAAACCCTACTATTTAATTATTCTACACATGTGGGCATTTTGTGTGTGTTAATTAGAAACAGGGCTAGCCAGCCTTAATGGAACTATGGTCTATTTCAAACTAAAATCTATGTACTAATATATTTATTAAGTACTACTTAATGAAATTACTGAAGTTTTCTAGTCATAAACTAATGAAAATATAAGAGAGATGGGCAATAGAGAGGTATTTTCCCACCTCTCTCCAAAATGATTGGTTCATTTTGGACATAATCTGGCAATGGAAAGGAAGATGTAGTTCCCTGCTATGATTTTAGCAGAACTCTTTGAAAACACAAGCAACAAAATTGCCGCTGTAATTCAGTGATTGAGAAAAAATTATTTAAATATTCTGAAAATGTAATAACACATTAGGAATACATTTTATATACTGTTTTTACATATAAAAATTGATTAAAGCTGTAGAAAATGAAACTCAATTGGAAAATGCATGGGTAAAGATTTGTCTAATGTATAAAGAAAGACAACAAACTACCATGTATTCATGAAGATAAAGATGTCAACAATTGAAACCGGGGACTGCTAGGTGGGGAAGCAGTCGGGGGAGATAAGGGTTAGAAAGCTACCTACTGGGTGCTGTGCTCGGTGCCTGCATGATGGGGTCATCCATAACTGAAACGTCAGCATCACACTCTACCCAGGTAACAAACCTGCACACCGACCCCCTGAATATAAAATGAAAGCTGAAAACACAAATACCCTGGAAAATAGGATTTGAAAGGAGAAAATATATATATATATATATATATATATATATATATATATACCCGTATATTTTTGGCAATAAAAAAGTAGATTATTATTTTACTTGGAAAATTTGAATCTATGACAAAACAAAAGATAAAGATGAGTAACATATAGCAATCACTTAGATATTAATATCAGAATAAGATAGACAATTACACATTTTACTAAAAAATTTGCAGAGAACGCAAATACAAAACAACAATGATAAATATGTAAACTATATCTACAATATCTACAATAAGGTCTCACTCTTACTGCTGAATTACAGAAGGAAAAAATGATCATCAGTACTGCTGTGAATAAAGTGAAAAGATGTTACCAGGTTCTGCCCTCTGTCATGATAGATTGTTGAGAAGAAGCAACCTGGATATACAAATTAGAAATGAACACTTTAAATAAACAATCACAAAGAGAATCGAGGCATTCTTTACATAGATGTCATCTCAGTGTTTTAGATGATCAAAAATTTTAATAAGCCTACATTTAAAATAAGAGAACAATGTTATATAAATTCTGTTTCAAAGGCAAAATATTATGAAAATTTATATCCAAAAAGTAACATTTCTAAAAGTAAAGACGAGACTGTACACAATCTTATTTAGGCACATATAGAGCTATATATAGCATGATTCTACAGTATATATAGAATCTATAATATATTCCATATTCTATACTATATATAGTATATATACTTCTATAGCATATATAGAATATATAAAAGATACTATGTATAATATATATAGCATATAACCTTTTATATAATGTGTAGTATCTTTTATATATTATATAGTATCTTATATATAATATAGTATCTTTTTTATATTCTACTTATCCATATTACATGTTAAAAATATATAGAAAATAAATTTTTCTAGTGAATTTGATGATATCACAGATAACTATTTTTGCTTCATATATATGTTATAGTGCTCATAAAATGCATTTATAGAACAAAAAAGATATTCCACAAATATAATCAATGTAATCAAAACCACATGGCATTGAGCTGAATTTATTATTTTTCACATGAGGAAAAACTGAACCTATGTTTCAAAAACAAAAGCTGGATGGACATCTTGAATGTTCTTGTCCAAATGCCACAGTCTCAGGCCGTATTGCCTTCGGAGCCAAGGTAAGGTTAGTAGGTATACTAGAATGCTGTGGAAACAGATAATTGAAGAAGTGATACAGTTTAATGAGACAGAATGGGCATTCTGTAGTTAATTCAGGGTGACTTGCAGAGTAACAATGAGATCAGTTCATTGGCATGGTCACAGAAACATGAAAGTGAGTTCAGCTGACGTACCTGACCACATCCAGTGCACATGACCCTCGCTTTTTCCTAGCCATGCTGGATTTCTTGGAGCTGACACACTTCCTCCGCAGAAAACTCTCCTCTTTTATTAGTTTTCCCTGAGTGAAAGGATCCTCCTCTGGTTCCTGCATCCTTCACTGCTATCCTTAATTACAACACCTGGATCTCTTCTGTATGAAACTGGTCATGTGAAATAGTAGAACCCATTTATTATTTTTGTCCTTGGTTTCTCTCTCTTCCACAGGCCTGTGAGCTCTAAGAGCAGGGATATCATCTCTTGTTCACAGTATGTCCCCACGTTATAGCACAATGCCTCGAGCACGGCACGCACAGAGCACATGCCTATGACACTGCTGTTGAGTAGAAGCAGTCTGCCATAGTGCTCCCCAAGTTTTCCATTCTTGGTCATTTTCAAAAATATAGCATTTAAAATCTACATCCCAGTTTTCTTTCACTTACCAGCATTTTTGTATCCAATGTCTCTCATGTTTTAGACTTCCTCTGAACTATTCTACAATTCTTGGAAGACAGAAAATTAATATTCCAGGGCAATGTTCCTAACATTCAATGTCCCTTATTGGTACTACTCATCGCAGGCTGCTACATCATCTTTTCTCCTTGTCATAAAGCAAGGCTTAAAAACAATCACAGATTTCATAGTATTGTCACTTGGATGAATTACTATTTTCCAACGATACTTCCTGATTGATAATTATTGATTATTGTGGGTTTTGCCGTTAAAAGCAATGGCAAAAATTGCAATTACCTTTTCACCAACCTAATACTTCTTCAGTCACTCAAAAAGACTGTGCTCAGGGTCTCACTGATTAGAGTGTATATCGGCAGCAGTCAGGTCTTGTTTATGCAATGATCTCAATTTCATGCATTCCTATTATCACCAAATGATACCAGATAATACCTTGCTACTTTAGAGGATAACAATATAGATAAACAAAAGATAAAGTTTGCACGCAATGTTTTATTCGAAATACGTTATAGAGCTACTACATAATGACAAAAAGGACAACACGTCAGGAACATATAAATAAGGTATCTAATGTGATCGTGAGGCTGTCCACAGGGGATGTTGTGATAACAGATTTAATGTCTTTGAGAACATTCCATTCAACATGAGAATATACTTTTCAAAGACTCATGAATAATCAGCGTGATAGGCCATATCACAGACCGTTAAACAAACCTTAACAAATTTAAAAGATTTGAAATCATGTGGAATGTTTTCTCTGGCAACACTGGAATCAAACTGGAAGTGAATTATATGAAAACAACTGGAAAAATCTAACTATGGAAATTAATATATTTCTAAATAATCCACAGGACAAATAGGAAGTCTCAAAGGAAAATGTTGAAGAAAGAATTTATGAAGTTTTAATTCTATTTTTTAATTACACACATATTTTATTATAGTTGTATGTGCTATGAAATAATTTCAGGTTACATATAAAACCTTAATTCTAAATCCAGCTAAAGTATTATTGAAAAGTAAAGGTGGAGAACACAAGACATTTTCAGATTTCTTTTTTTAGACAAGAGTTTTTACCACTGTCTGAAGGAACTATTATATTTAATTTAAAGTATAAACACACAAAGGCCAAGAGTTTATAGCAAGAAACTTTTGGAGACTGAAAAAAGGATAATTAGAATTGGACTTCTTAGATCTAAAAAAGCTGAATATTTATTTGGTCATAGAAGCTCAGAAGCTTGCAGGATTATACTGGAAGAATCCCTCCAAAAGCTCGAAGTTGAAGTAATCAAGTACCTCTAAACACTTCAAATAGGAAGCTTGTCTAAAATTTGTATAAAAAGCTGTTAGATTTCTGATCCTTGTACCTACTTCATGCAGGTGGGCAACTTCTCCTTCCCCAGCTGGTACAGCCCTCGAAATTCACTTAATGGAAATGTTGAATGCCGGGGGCTCTGGATCAAGAAAAATATGAATCATACAAGAGCGTAAGTGAAACTCTATAAAATTAGGAGAAGCTGGGTGAGCACTACATACAAACTCTGTACAATTTTGCGGCTTTTCTGAATAAAGTTCAACATAAGGATTAAAAAATTAGAATGATGTTTGTATTTTTGGTGGGGAGCATGTGCTGGTTGGGAGAAGTGGCAAGAGGGCTTCAGTGAAGGCAATGTTCTGTTGCTTGATGTTTAGCAACTGTTTCCTTTCTGATGACCACTAAATAATGTTTCTGTTTTGGTATTTGAATGTGCTATGTATTTTTTTATTTGTATAAATTTAAGGGGTATGAGTGCAATTTGTTGCATGCAAAGATTGCGTAGTGGTGAAGTCAGGGCTATATACTATATGCTGTATTATACTCTGTACTATATGTTATGTAATACTTATGTAATATGTATACTACATGCTGTATTATACTATGTGCTATTGCAGCTATATGCTATATTATACTATGTACTATTATAATATAGCTATATGTTATATACTATGTGCTTTATTATACTAAATCTAGAAAGGGATTAAAAACTATTTATAATGTGCTTGTCTTTCTTAGAAGCCCTGTTCCCTCTTTCATTAAGTGATGAGTTCGCTCCCTCAAATTCCTGTAAAATAGTCCTTGACCTCAAGAACCCTGAGTGGTCACTCAGGAACACTCACACCTGCTCTGGTGGGACGGGTCATTTGAGCCTTACCAGGTATAGCTGGTCCTGAGTCCAAATCCGTAAATTTCAGGTCTAGAAGCTGAAGAAAGCAAGCACATTTTCCGCATTCTGGGCCATTGGCTTCTCCGACATCAGGGTCACAAGATTGAGGGTGAAAGTACTTGCTTATCTAGGATTGTATTTAAGTAAAATATATTGATCCATGACAAATTATCTTAGAGTTTTAGATATTCATCTTATGAGAGAAAAACAATGATAGCTTAATAACAAATGTTTTATGCAATAAAACATTTACATTCATTTAAAATTATTAATATTTAATGATGTTTTAAATGTACTTTCAAGAACAGGAAAAAAATAACACATACTAAGCATTCAAATAAAATTTTATATAAAATAGTTGCAAATAGATAGGCCTAAGCAAAGAATTCTTTCTCCTGTTACAGCACTTTGAGTAACTTTTTTCCTTGTTTTATAAAATTAAAGCAGGACAGTTTTTACGAAACACATTTAAAGCAATAAACATCTATTACCTTGATAACTACAAATGCATATTTAGATAACAATGAAAAATAATTTTACACATTATTTGGCAGCATACCAAAGAATCACATGTGCAGAATTTTGTGTTTTACTGTATTTTCCCAATTGTTTCCAGAGAGATTGTAGCAGCTACTCACTGGCACAATCCTAGCACTCTACTGCCTTGAACTGCTGGCCTTAAGCAATCCTCCTGCCTCAGCCTCCCTAGTAGCTGGGACGATAGGCACATGCCACCTCCCCCTGCAGGACTGTCTTTAAATTTAATGATCCCACTTCTGCTTATATACCTAAAGAAACTAAAATCAGAAGGCTAAAGAGAAGTGTTCCTCCCATGTTCATTGCAGCATTATTAACAATAGCCAAGAGATGGAATCAACCTTAGTGTGTATCAGTGTATGAATGGAAAGAAAATGTGAGATAAATGTGTGTGTATATATATTATATGTAATATATGTATTATATATATACTGTGCACTAGTATCAATACCTAGGAAAGGAGCTCTGTGCATTGCTTACCAGTCCCAGGAGAGGACCCTACAGGTCTCCCCGATTTGTGCTAAGGTTCTGTGTCTGGCTTGGAGGCTTTGCCCAAACCCAGCTGCCAGAGTGTGAGTCTAGTGAGACAAAACACTCATGAAACAAATCAGGCAAAGCAGCTCCATTCCTCACAGACAGGCAGCAAGAATCAGCAGAAGCCCAGACTCCAGGGCAAAGCAGTCATCCAAGGCTCAGGAAAGCTGCCCAGGTAGACGGAGTCTCATCTGCACATTCCCCTGCTGTGCAAAATGAGACAGGGGCTTCAATGGGGGAGGAGGACAGGTTGGGGTAGGAGCTTTATGCCAAATAGGTTAGCTAGACATACACATGTAACAGGTCCTGACACATGTATATTGAACATGTAACCCACGTTCACTTTGGAGTAGAGACTTCACATTTAAATATGTTGCAGTTAGGTCCCGTAGGTCAAAAGGTCTTTTCATGACAGGAAGGCAGGCAAGTGCACAGCCTCTGTAAACCAGCCAGAACCAGTCCATGCTCAGTGGTCTTTTTATCAGAAGAGAGTTACCGAAATCAGTCTCTTCTCCAGTGAAAGCTGTAGTTATGGCTGGTGGAACAAGGAGTCGGTGTGGAGTGGTAAGCTACAATTGTTTTCAAATGGCTTCTCTCCAGGACAGTACTAGTTTAGCTGTTAGAGAAAAAGGGAAACCCAGTGGCAGACAGGTGCATGACTTGACCCTTGCCTGGCATGGCCTTAGGTCTTATTTATAACTTGGTATTTTGTTGCCATAAAGAGTCGACGAGATGGAGCGCAGTGGTGCATGCCTGTAATCCCAGCACTTTGGGAGGCCAAGGTAGGTGGATCACTTGAGGCCAGAAGTTTGAGACCAGCCTGGCCAACACGGTGGAAAACCCATCTCTACTAAAAGTACAAAAGTCAGCCTGATGTCATGGCACGTGCCTGTAGTCCCAGCTACTCTAGAGGGTGAGGTACGAGAACTGCTTAAACCTGGGAGGTGGAGATTGCAGTGAGCCAAGATTGCACCACTGCACTCCAGCCTGGACAACAGAGCAAGACGCCATCTCAAATGATTTGGTGTCAAAAAAAAAAAACTATGAATCTTATATTATCTCTATATTGGCATTAAAGCCAGCCATTGTTGTGTGTAAACTGCAAAAGGGAAGTGTGTCTGACCTCCTGTCAGTCACATCTAGGAACTCAGTTTTTTTTTTTCTGGGGTCCCCTTGACCAAGCAGGGTGGTCTGTTCAGTTGGCAGAGGGCCTAGGATTTTATTTTTAGCTTACATTGCCCACAAGAAATGAAAAGTTACGTTCATATGAAAACCTATACCTGAATGTTTGTACTAACCATGTTTATAATGACCGAAAATTGGAAACAACTGGTGAATGAAAGAAGTGATAATCCGTAAAATGGAAAACTCTTCAGCAATAAAAAGGAACGCTTTATATATAAATCAACCTCAATGAGTCTTAAACACACTTTGCTAAGAAAGACCACCAGACTCAAAATGCTACTACATATTGTGACTCAATTTAGCTCCCGTTTTGTGAAAGGTAGACTGCAGGGAGAGGCAACAGGTAAGTGTCTGCCAGAGGCTGGAGTGAAGGGAGAGCTGGAGTAGAAGAGAATTGGGGGATTAAATCTTGTTCTGAACCCACGTAGAGATCATTGTTTTGTGACTCCATGCATGTGTCACAACTCAAATGTACACAAAAAGCATAAATTTCCTTATATAAACATTTTTAATTCCTACTGCAGGAAGAAGGACAGCAGAGGAGATTCCAGCTTCAGTTCCCCCCCAAAAGAACAATTGCACAAGTATCCACAAATGAAAATAACTCTGGAAAAGCTCAGGAGTCCATGTAAGAGGCTACATCAATACAGTGGAGGAAAATAACAGAAAAACTGCACAAGAAACGGCAGCACAATTTCATTTCGCATCTATCCATCCTCCAGGCCAGGACTCCTTAGTGCAGAGGAAACCCCCAAATCGCAAGTTTCCCTTGCAAGGAAAAGGAGAGCAGGAGGAACCACCATTCCCCAGGTCTGGCCTCCTGGGCACTGCCCAAAACTTCAGTTTTACCCCCTCCACCCCCCGCCCCAAATTACGAAGGAGACCAGAAAAGCCGAAACAGCTGGAAACACCTGGGAAGAAAGAGGAGGGATGGGGGCTCATCACACTGCAGGAGCCCCCTCAGTCCCCGCTGGTTTTCTCTGCACAGGACTCCCACAGCCCTCTCCACTGGGAACTTTAACAGCCTTTCCAGGCACCGCATCCCTCAGCGTTCACGGCTGAGCATTCCTCTGGGTTTAGCCATTGCAGACATGAGCTGCTTCATCTCCAGCAGATTTTGTCACCAAGGAAGGCAATCGCCAGCATAACCCAGTGGAATTCCTATAAATCTCCCCACTGAGGGCCTGACAGGTTTTTCCTGCAGTCTCCAGGGGCTTGAGCCATGCCCCCCCAAACAGTCCCTCCTTAGAGCCACCTCAGCTGCAGCTGCCACCAGCACCCCAGCCCAGGGACCAGTGCTATGAATGTGCCCACAAATGACCCGGGCCCTTTCTGCCAGCCCCTGTCCTCACTGCTGAGCTCTCACCCTTGGCTACCCGCTGGTCCTGACCCTCACTGCTGAGTGCTCTCCCTTGGCTACCCACTGTAGCCTAGCTCATGTGGGCTTCCAGACCCAGTCCCCTCAGCTGCATATACACAGCAGCTGGCTCCAGCTTCCAGCACCCACTGCCATGCTTGCTCCTGCAGCCATGAATGCATGCTGCAACTCCAGGCCAAGCAGCTGTGAGCATGCATACAGCCACCTGAGTTCCATAGCTGGCCCCGCCAGCATGTGTGTTGCCTACAGCCTCTGCAGCTGCACACATGCCTGCTGTCAGTTTCATCGCAGAAACATTTGCACACCCAAATATGACCCCTATGTGCCTGTCCCTAGCACCATGCTTGCCCCTGCAGCTGGCCCCCAAGCCACATACATACATGCTGCCAGCTTTGGCACCATAGCTGTATACACACACACTACAGCCCTGTTGCAGTCCCTCATCTGGCACCAGCAGCCTCACACATGTGTGTTACTGTCCCTGATTTTTATATCCCTGTGCTTGCACAAACCAACTCCACCCCCATGAATATATTTTTATTCTGCTGCAGCTCTTGCCCTTGGCCCTGCCCCTGCCCCTCGCCACCATGTGCTTACTCATAGTTAACCTCTGCTGCAGTGGATATTCCTGCAGCCAGCCCTGCACCCAAGCTTGTGCACCTCGCCAGCCCCAGCCACCGCCTGTGCCAGCTCCCTATCCGGGGACCTAGAGGGACTCTGAGGACCTTAGTCAACTGGGGACCTCCAACAGCTCTTGCCACTTTGATTTAATCACTTTTCAATGAACACATCTATCAAAACATTAACATTGTATACCACAAATATATACAAATATATCCAATCCTTATTTGTCAATTATACCTAAATTTCAAAAGGAGTAAATACATTTAAAAACACATGTTTAAATTTTTATGTAAAAATAAACATGAAATAAGTCATTTTAGAAAATCTGATGAATTATAAAAGAACTCAATTTTAAATAGAAGTGAAACTATAAATATAACTTCAAATTCTACACATTCAAAAATCCAGAATAAGAGTGGAGCATTTTCTATTAACTTACCAATTTTCTAAACTTAAAGCTTTGTAAAAATTGAGTATACCAAATATAACTAAGGAAATGTAAAATTTAATTATCTTCCAAACTAACCTCCATGCCCAAGTGAGTCAAACTGTTACCTGTCAAACATTTTAGGAAAAGATGATTACCTAAATGATTTTAGAGAATTAAAAAATGCTTGTATAAGTGTGAAATAACATTTAAAATAAAAAAGAATGACAAAAAATACCCTTTGATACCCTCTTTATGTAAGCTGGCAACAAGAATCTGGAATCCGATATCATATGACAGTAACATTTAAAAATAGGTATATTCCAGAAATATAGTTTAATATGAAAACATCAATTTGTATTCATTCCACATAGGAAGGTGGTGTAGAGTTGTGGAAAACACTGTCTATTCTCTGACCAAACTGCCCGAGACTAATTCTTGTTTTTGACCATTTTAGCTGTGAGGACTTGGGCATGTTCCTGACTCCTAATTGGTTCATTATCTGTGAAATCCAGATGAAATAAATAAAACCAACATTGCGGTGTCACTGTGAGGATTGAGTTGACATAAATATGGATATAGATAATAAAATCTTTAGACCAGTGTCTTATATAAAGCCAACGCTAGAAATGTATTGGCTTTTATTGTTGTAATAGTTATTAACAGGTTAAAAAAGAAAAAGTGACAATTTCAGCAGATGCATTGAGGGAAATTGGCTTAATTTCCTGACAGATTTCTAAAATTAGCTAAGTGACAGAGCTATAGCCTTGAAATATTTGCAAAATCTAAAACATGCATTCCTGTTCTAATAACCCTTCTGCTTATGTTTTTGTTGTTGTTGTTGTTGACTAGCTAAATCCAGTACTAAAACTGTGTGTGTGTGTGTGTGTGTGTGTGTGTGTGTGTGTGTCCTCTTCCAAAAAATTCATAGTAACAGGAATGTTAGGCTACAGGTTCAGGATAAGTTATTTAAACCAGTTTGAAGACGTGTGGGACGGGAAGGAATAGATCACCAGAACAAGCTGCAGTTACACAACCTGGAAATATTTTATGAATGTACTTTTACACTTGTACTTTTTGAAGAAACATTTGCATTTCTAGCTACATACAGTAGTGCAAATATTGTCTTTCTCCCATTCAACAGTTTTTTCAGCGTTTTTCATTTCATCAACAATGTTTTCATCTTTTGTCATAAAGTTTTTATGCTTTTTTGGTTTTTCTTGCAGATCTTCTATGGTAAAGACCAGGACGTTCTACTTTTGTGGAAAATGTATCTTCACAAATAGTCTCCACAAGGCTATTTTAATCTCCTTATTCCTAAGACTATATATGATGGGATTGAGGAAGGGAGGCAAGACTGTGTATGTCAGAGCGATCACCAAATCCTGAACGGACAGAGTTTTTTCAGTTGGTCCTAAGGCAGCGAAGAGCCCCGTGGTAAGAAAGAGTGAGATGACAATCAGCTGGGGGGAGCAGGTGGCGAAGGCTTTTGCTCGACTCTGTCCCGAAGGGATTTTCAGCACCGTTGAGAAGATTTGGAAATAGGAGATCATCATGAGAATAAAGCATCCCAGAACCAAACCTGAGCTCAGGGCCAGGGTCAAAAACTCTACAAAGAGAACTTCACAGGAAACCAGGGCCAGCACGTGAGGGATGTCACAGAAGAACTGGTGGATCATGTTGGATCTGGAAACCTGCTCCCAAAACATGTTGCCAGTGTGGACGGCCGCGTAGGAGAAACAGCTTAGCCAGGTGGTGACTGCCATCTGATGGCACCTTCCGGATGTCATCACAGCTCCGTATTGGAGGGGGTGGCAAATGGCAATATAGCGGTCATAGGACATGACAGTGAGGAAGGCCAGCTCAGCAGATGCAAAGGCAAAGAAAAAATAGACTTGAGCCACACAGCCAAGATAAGAGATGGAGCTTCTGCGAGTCAGGGAGTTATGGATGGATTTAGGCACAGTGACTGAGATGTAGCACAGATCCAAAACGGAGAGGTTCTTCAGAAAGAAGTACATGGGGGTGTGAAGATGCTGATCGAGAATGATGACCGCAATGATGAGCAGGTTTCCCACCAGCGCTGCCAGATAAATCAGCAGAAAGAGCCCGGCATGCAGCACCTGCAGCTCCCAGGTGCCAGAAAATTCCACCAGCAGGAATTCTGTCACTTTTGTGAGATTGTCCATTTGGCAGGGAAATCTGTGTTCTGATTGTTGAGAAAAAATATACAGTACTTTTAAATGAGACAAGGTGAACACGGTGTAATAGGAGTAATATCCTCCTAAATTAAATTCAATCCACTGTACGTCTTCCACACTGCTTATATAAATACAACGGTGGGAGATTTTAACATGAAATGATCATAAAAAATATATGCTTAAGACTACGAGTTGAGTAACCAATTTCTAAAAGCTTTCGATTAATACTGTTTTTCTATTATACGGAACTTCTCAATCTTGAAATTAAGATTTTTCTCATCAAATAAACTAGGGTGCTTATTAAACATGCAAAATTTCAAGTCTCAAGGCAAATATACTAAATAAAAATTTGTGGGATAAAACCAATACTTTGCTTTTCATACAAGTTTCTGGGTGATTTTTTAATACAAAAGTTTGTAGTTTTAACTGTGGTTATACATCCTGGGCAGAGTCAACTCTCTTTAGCTATTTGTTGAATAAATTGGGTGGTAAGCCACTTTCAAATGAGGATTTACTATTTAAGGCATGGAAAGAATATGGAATATGATTTTAAAACCATTGTTAATAGCTCTGGTTTGGAGAGGGAAATTTATTTTGTGTCAATGTGCAAGACGTGATAATAGTTATACTAACAATACCATTACCCTCGTGTTGATAATAGTTATACTAACAATGCCATTACCCTCGTGTTGATGATAATAGTGATACTAACAACGCCGTTACCCTCATGTTGATGACAATAGTTATACTAACAACGCCATTACCCTCGTGTTGATAATAGTGATACTAACAATGCCGTTACCCTCATGTTGATGATAATAGTTATACTAACAATGCCATTACCCTCGTGTTGATGATAATAGTGATACTAACAATGCTGTTACCCTCATGTTGATGATAATAGTTATACTAACAATGCCATTACCCTCGTGTTGATGATAATAGTGATACTAACAACGCCATTACCCTCATGTTGATAATAGTTATACCAACAACGCCATTACCCTCGTGTTGATGATAATAGTGATACTAACAACGCCGTTACCCTCGTGTTGATGACAATAGTGATACTAACAACACCGTTACCCTCATGTTGATAATAGTGATACTAACAATGCCGTTACCCTCATGTTGATGATAATAGTGATACTAACAACGCCGTTACCCTCATGTTGATGACAATAGTTATACTAACAATGCCGTTACCCTCATGTTGATGATAATAGTTATACTAACAATACCATTACCCTCGTGTTGATGATAATAGTGATACTAACAATACTGTTACCCTCATGTTGATGATAATAGTGATACTAACAACGCCGTTACCCTCATGTTGATGACAATAGTTATACTAACAATACCGTTACCCTCATGTTGATGATAATAGTTATACTAACAATACCATTACCCTCGTGTTGATGATAATAGTGATACCAACAATGCCATTACCCTCGTGTTGATGATAATAGTGATACTAACAATGCCGTTACCCTCATGTTGATGATAATAGTTATACTAACAACGCCATTACCCTCGTGTTGCACCTTCTCTGTGCCAGATGCTATTATCTGTACAGAACACACCTTGGCTCAATTAATATTCATAACTGTGCAATAAATTAAACTATGCTATTATTATTATTATTCTGAAGATAAAATGGAGGCATAACGACATCAAATAACTTGCCCAATGCCACTGAAAGGGCCAGCACCAGAGCCAGCATTTAAATCAAGGCCGTTCATTTCCAGGATGTGTTGCTAACCTCTACATTCTAAGTTTTTTTTCATAGAAAATAACTTCAACTAACATAAGCTCACAACATTTTTTTCTATATATTGTTTATCGTATTTTACTTATTTTCACTGGTATATGTTTAAGTTTTTCTGCATCAAAGTCGTGTGTTAGATTCTGTTCACATGACTAAAATTCTCACTCAAAACAACTTATTTTCAAATTAGAGCGAATTTTAAACAAGTGATTTTAAAATCAGGTTACTGACCATCTAAGAGTTAGTTGCCTTATTTCATTAATGATAAACTATTAAGCACATAAATGCTATCCTTTGTTACCAGGCAAATGTGAAATAGGTTCTACCTGCCTTATGTTTTATAACAAGTTTAAAAATAATGTGAAATGTTATTTTTATAGGACAGATAGAACCTATGTTTAATGACAAATTTTGAAGACAATCTTTTGTCCAAATGCTGTAAATCATATAGTCACTCTGAAGCATTTCACTGTATCATTAAAACAAGTAATTGAAAAGAATTGCACTCTTGGCCAGGTGAGGTGGCTCATGCCTGTAATCCCAACACTTTGGGAGGTCGAGGCAGGTGGATCTCCTGAGGTGAGTTCTAGACCAGCCTGACCAACATGGTGAAAGCGCATCTCTACTAAAAATACAAAATAGCCAAGCGTGGTGGCGCATGCCTGTAATCCCAGCTACTCGGGAGGTTGAAGCAGGAGAATCGCTTGAACCTGGGAGGCAGAGGTTGCATTAGCCAAGATTGTGCCATTGCACTCCAGCCTGGGAAACAAGGGTGTAACTCTGTTTTTTTAAAAAAAAATGCACTCTCACAGTCATGATGAGTAATAAATGACAAAGGAGCACTATCCCTAATAAACAACAAACTGTAAAAACACATTAGCATAAAAAATGAGCAAAGTATATGAACAAGGGTTCAGAAAACTGAAAAGCTAATGACCTCATAATTCAAAATATGTTCAACTTGACTAGTTATGGAAATGCAAATTAAAACTTTAACGTGATGCAATTTTGTGTTCATTTGCTTTAGAAAACATATGTCTGGCAAGCAAAGGTTTGACAAACCTGTGAAGGGATGAAGTTCTTTTACTGCTGTTGACTTTGTTGTGTAAGTAGTCTGCCTACTTTGGAGGGTCAATTAGAAATTTTTAACTCAACTGAAGATGTGCAAGTTTGATGCAGCAATGCTCCTTCTCACAAATGTATACTTGAGTTTTAAAAAATGACATATGCAAGGATGTTTGCTCCATGATGTTTAAACCCCTAATTACCATCGCTAAGAAAAGGGATAATATACACTACTTTATCCCAGAATGGAATACACTCTAGAAGTTGAACTGAATGGGATACTCTACCTACATCAACATTGAACATTTCAACATATTTTTGAAAAAAAACCCCACAAACTATTACACAAACTATGTTCCCAATCATATGCATTTAAACATTCAAATTGTGCAGTGCGTTATTTATAAATACACACACACACACACGTAAGCTTATATAAAACAGTTACTGGAATGAATACAAATACCAGTGAATGGGGGAGAGGAGGCAAACAAGGTGAAAAAAATTGAACAGTAATTATATCTAATATTTTAATAGTTAAAATCATTAAAGCAAACAAAAATGAGTAAATGATATGCCTAAGTACTAGTTCTTAACAACCATTTGTTATACTCTTTCTAGATTTTGGATATTTCATATGTTTAATATTATTTATACATTAATGTCAAAGAAGCAATTGAAATACTTTTGTGTGTTATAAATTGGGTCTTTTTAAATTGCTTGTAAAAATCAGTGAACAAAAGCTCCCTTTTTTCCACTATTTTCTTTGACATTATGGATTCAATAAAATACCTCACATATTAAAGTAATTTCAAAAAATATGATTAAAATTAATAAAAAGTAATGGGGACTCAGGTGATTACATTCTGCATATTTTGACATCCATTATAATACTATTTAACAATGCAGAGTAACTTAAAACTGGGTTTTTGTTCTGACTTAATAGAGTTCAATGAAACAAGTAATAAGATGGTTAACCAGTTTGCATTTAAAATGTCTCAACCAGCCAAGAATTGCAGCTGTCCTGTAAAACAAGGCAAAAGGTTACCCACCCTTCCAGCAGAATCAGCAGGAGTGTACAGTAGCATACTATCTCCCAGGTTAGCCTGCCATCGGTAGATGTAAAATTCTACACCTCTGCCACATGGCCAATTCCCCATAATGTATTATCTAGAGAACGAGAAAATAACAATGTTCTTTCCTTGATTCTAACACTCACATTTCTGTACTGCTAAAGGAAAAGCATCATGAAATGTATGTATAGTTTGCATACAATTGATATATAGTTACTGTTTATTGAAAAATTATTAAATCAATATTTTCCTTGAAAATTGTCTACAGTTTGAAATTGACATACAAAACAAATTTATAGGGATACAAAGAAACATGTATTATTATAATATATAAGCATATATACAATACACCTGTTCAAAATATTAGGCCAATTGACGTGCATTTATTAAAACTTAGTCGTTAACACATTAGTTAAAAAGACAACACACTTTCACACACGTATGTGCATCATTGATAGATTTAAGTTGCAAATTTTAAATATATTATTAACTGTAAAGCATATTGAATTAAGTATATATGAAGGTTTCCTGCTTCCAAGTCTGCCTATTTTAAATTCACACATGTGGTATGATGAGTCATGAGATTGAACGAGACCTGAATTCTTGTCATGTTCTGACACAGCTAAGATGTTTTAAGTTGGGGAACCTACAAATACATTTTAATTTCAATTTACTGAAATGTAAAACTACACTCAAGATGGCCTCTGCTGCCCCACCGCTGAGAGCATTTGTATCTAATATGGATGAAGCCTTTTCACTTCAGTGTAGTTGAGTGGCCTGATGCTGAAGAGCTTTCTTTTATCCCACTTATATCAAGGAAAAGAGCAATATTGAGGAACAAAACTAATATACACAGCACCACGAGCTGCTGCTACTCGAGTTTCAAGCTAAAATAGATCTCTCCAAAACTGATTAACATGATAAAAATTCAAGCAAACTGCATGCACTAAATTATTTTGTTTGCTTGTTTCACTGGAAAAAAAATGAAACAATTACTAAGAACAATTAAATCACTTTAAGCAAATGTGTCTTGATTTTTTTCTCATAAAAAATTTGACATGATTGCTTACATAAATCTCACGCAAATTCAATTTCCTTATTGGATAAATATCTGAGAAATACAAGACCAGCAATACCTTGATTAAATAACATGTAGCTTCTCAATATGTATTCAGTGTCTGGACCAATGATGATAAAGAAACAATTCTGAAGTTTTCCTCTGTCTTACCAGAAGAAGTGACCCAATTTCACATGCGAACTCAGTGATGGAGAAAACCTGATATATCAAGGAGACGATCTTCTCCATGAGTTTCCCACAGAGACGGGGCCACTACGGTCTAGAGGAGATTTCCAGAAGGAAGCCTGGGGGACACCGGTCTCAGGAGGATGCTGTCTCCTGTGGGCTAAATTGTACATTACCTGCTGAAACAGAAAGCAGAATGTGGAGTAGGTGCCAACTGAATTCGAGTCTATGAGGAAGTGATGAGCATAAGAGAAATAGAGATTTTCGTTGAGAGTGAGGAGAGTAAACAGTGAAAAGTAAAGGATTTATATTTTCACATTACATAAAATAATCTTTGATAAAGTACAAAACCCAGCCATTTAAGTAAACTCAGAAAATAATTTTACTTCATCACTATGCCTCATCAGTATGCCACATGAGAGCAGTTAAGTGCATATACTCAGTTTACTCCCCAGTTATAGCAGCTTATTTCTGTATTGCACATAGACTCTCAGAAAGTTACTGGCTTAATGGAGACAATCATCATGCTTCTCATCTTCCTCCAAATCTATTTGTCCCACAACCAATCATAGACCAAGAGGATGAACAGATCTCACTAAATATGGTCATTTGAAAATTAGAAGTGAATAGAAAAATCTGTCAGAAATTTAGGATATATATATTTTATCATTTTTCAAATGAGGAAAGCGAGTCTTAATATAAAAACTTAAGACAAATTAAACTTAGACTTTATTTGATCAAAGAATGATTCATTATTGGATCGCACTAAGGATTGAAAGAAATTCAGAGAGCTCTGCCCAGCAGCGTGAACAAGGTTTTATGGGCCAGACATAGCAGTGAAGTAGAAAAATCACCTGTTTGCCTACAGCTAGACATCCATCTTGTTTGAAAATGGTGTTATTTAATTTTGGCAATACTATAAGACAGTAGAAAAATATTGCACACACATATATATATACACACATATACAGATATAGATAGACATGTAACAAACATTACACATTTTTAGCTATGCGCCAGGTACAATAATACAAATCTGACTAATTTATTAAAGAATATCTGGATCCAAATTGTTTTTCAGCCAATGCCACTTAAATGGCTAAAGCTTTTTACTAATATTTGTGAAAAATGTCATTAAAGTTTATTTGCTCAGTTTCCAAATATGTTTTTCTTTCTTCTACTTCTGCTGAGTTATCTATCCTAAACTTGCATTTTAAATAGATACCTATTAGACTCTAGAGATTGCGTAGAAAATTGATGGCTTAAAAGCACAGAGCTTGGACTTCAAGCTTAAATACTTTAATTTGCCTAAACCAAAAAAGAAAGATGTTGTAAAGACCCAGTTAAGGCAAGATGGCTAGGAAAAGCACTTCAAAGGCAAGGCTTTTTGTAGATTTAAGCCAACGCTTTCTTCATCGTAAGAGTTTCCAGTGTTCTCTGTCCAGAGAGGTGGACCTTCTCACAAATGGAGATTCCCTTTATGGATGTAAATTTATTTTACAAAAAGTCCTCAAAATAAGCAGGTGAAAATAGTTTTTATGCCAAAAAAGTTGTATTTTGGAGATTAATTCTGCTAAATCAGTGGTTTTCCAACCCACCTTCTATTTCTTAACTAAAATACTAAGTGGGTGGAACCCACTGAAGATGAGGACAAATATGTTGTGTGCCTGACTCAGCATGGATACTTCTTATCTTTCTTTATAATCATAGACCGGTACAACTTTTCTGTCCTGTTTTGTTTTCAAGATTGCAAGACTGAACAATATTTCCACCCCCTTTCCCACAAAGAGTTTTGGGGCAAAGATCATGACAACAAGAAAGAGTTGGCAGAGCATATATTTAGCAGGAAGTTGGAGAATAGCTGTTCCAGCTGACTGCAGGGTTCCCAGTCAACCTGGGAGGAGCAGGATTAAATAGAGAAAACAGAAAAGACTCCTTCTTACAAATGTTTTTCTAAAAATGATTCAACTCTCAGTTGGACAAGTTCAGGTGTGGGGAGTTTTCACATTTGATTTGAAACTTTCTTTTTTTCCTCTGGGGGATTGGTTGATTATTGCCCAGGGAGTGTACCCCCTGGGGGTTTTCTCTAGTAGTTAGACAGTCCAGGTCCATCAAATGACAGGTACAGAAATGAAAAATTTCTTATCCAAAGGCCTATTTAAAATACAGGTAAACTTCATGGGACACAGGGTCCTTTAGTTTTGAGGCAACTCCTTTGGGGTTCAAAATAGCTACAAGGAGTCTTCTCAGTCCCCATAGCTGGTGTAATATAAAGGCATGCACCTCTTTGTCCTTTGTAAAAAGTTTCCCCACTGTGGCCTTTGTAACTCGAAGTTACCTTTGGTCAGGTTCACTCATTGTTCTAGAAAAACACAGGTTCTGGGTCCATGGTTCTTATACATAAAATAGGCTGCAGTCCCAGATGGAAGAGTTCTAGAGCCCTTGGATTCAAAACACACATGAGGTGCTGTCTTCCAGGAACCTTACCTACCGGAGGCCTCCCACTGGACCCAGTCTGGTTTCTTTATCAGATCCATTCCAAATCTGAACCCAGTCCAGTCAACAAATTTCTCAAACAAAATAAGAGCTCAAAGCACAAATTTGCAGAGCTTGAAACAGAGAAAATTTATCCATAACCTTCAGTTGTAGTATGAGAGCAATGGGCCCTAGTGGGTATCTACACTTGGGCATTCCTTGTTCCAGGGGGCCACTGGGTGTCCTTCAAATCTTCCACCACAAAACTGTTAAAAGAAAAACTTTATCAATGAGACAGAAAATTAACAGGCATATTCAGGACTTGAACTCAGCTCTGGACCAAGTGAACCTAATAGACATCTACAGAACTCTCTACCTCAAATCAACAGAATATACATTCTTATCACCACATAGCACTTATTCTAAAGTTGACCACATAATTGGAAATAAAACATTCCTCAGCAAAGGCAAAACAATGGAAATCATAACTAACAGTCTCTCAGACCACAGTGCAATGAAATTAGAACTCAGGATTAAGAAACTCACTCAGCACCACACAACTACATGGAAAGTGAACAACCTGCTCCTGAATGACTACTAGGTGAATAACAAGACAGAAATAAGTTATTTGAAACCAATGAGAACAAAGATACAATGTACCAGAATTTCTGGGACACAGCTAATGCAGTGTTTAGAGGGAAATTTATAGCACTAAATGGCCACATCAGAAAGCAGGAAAGATCTAAAATCGACACCTTCACATTGAAATTAAAAGAACTAGACAAGAAAGAGCAAACAAATTCAAAAGCTAGCAGAAGACTAGAAATAACTAAAATTAGAGCAGAACCAAAGGAAATAGAGAAACGAAAAAGCCTTCAAAAAAACAATGAAACCATGAGCTGGTTTTCTAAAAAGACTAACAAAATAGATAGACCACCAGCCAGGCTAATAAAAGAGAGAAGAATCAAATAGACATAATAAAAAATGGTAAAGGGGATATCACCACTGATCCAACACAAACTACCATCAGGGAATACTATAAAACATCTCTATGCAAATAAAATAGAAAATCTAGAAGAAATCGATAAATTCCTGGACACATACACCCTCCAAGACTATACCAGGAAGAAACCGAATCCTTGAATAGACCAATAACAAGTTCTGAAATTCAGGCACTAATTAATGGCCTACCAACCGAAAAAAAAAGGCCAGGAATAGATAAACGCCAGGAACAGATGGATTCATAGCTGAATTCTACCAGAGGTACAAAGACGAGCTCATACAGTTCCTTCTGAAACTGTTCCAAACAGCAGAAAAAGAGGGACTGTTCCCTAACTCATTTTATGAGGCCAGCATCACCCCGATACCATAACCTAGCAGAGACACACATACACAAAAAAAGAAAATTTCAGGCCAATATCACTGATGAACACTGACGTGAAAATCCTCAATAAAATACTGGCAAACTGAATCCAGCAGCACATCAAAAAGATTATCCACGATGATCAAGTTGGCTTCATCCCTGGGATGCAAGGTTGGTTCAATATATGCAAATCAATAAACACAATCCATCACATAAACAGAACCAATGACAAAAACCACATGATTATCTTAACAGATGCAGAAAAGGCCTTCAATAAAAATCAACATCCCTTCATGCTAAAAACTCTCAATAAACTATGTATTGATTGAATATATCTCAAAATAATAAGAACTATTTATGACAAACCCATAGCCAATATCATACTGAATGGGAAAAACTGGATGCATTCCCTTTGAAAATCAGCACAAGACAAAGATACCCTCTCTGATCACTCCTATTCAATGTAGTATTGGAAGTTCTGACCAGGGCAATCAGGCAAGAGAAAGAAATAAAGGTATTGAAATAGGAAGAGAGGAAGTCAAATTGTCTGCAGATGACATGATTTTGAATTTAGAAAATTCAATCATCTCAGCCCCCAAACTCCTTAAGCTGATCTGCAAATTCAGCAGTCTCAGGATACAAAACCAACGTGCAAAAATCACAAGCATTCTTATATATGAATAATAGACAAACAGCCAAATCACAAGTGAACTCCCATTCACAACTGTTACAAAGACAATGAAATACCTACAAATACAACTTACAAGGGACATGAAGGACCTCTTCAAGGAGAACTACAAACCACTGCTCAAGGAAATAAGAGAGGACACAAACAAATGGAAAAACATTCCATGCTCATGGATAGGAAGAATCAATATCGTCAAAACGGCCATACTGCTCAAAGTAATTTATAGATTCAATGCTATTCCCATCAAGCTACAATTGACTTTCTTCACAGAACTGGAAAAACTACTTTAAATTTCATATGGAACGAAAAAAGAGCCTAATAGCCAAGACAATCCTAAGCAAAAAATGAAACAGGAAGCATCATGCTACCTGACTTCAAACTATACTACAAGGCTACAGTAACCAAAACAACATGGTATTGGTACCAAAACAGATATATAGACCAGTGGAACAGAACAGAGACCTCAGAAACACCACCATCTCCCACCAGTTAGAGAGGTAATCATTAAAAAGTCAAGAAACAACAGATGCTGGTGAGGATGTGGAGAAATAGGAACATGTTTACACTGTGGGTGGGAGTGTAAATTAGTTCAACCATTGTGGAAGACAGTGTGGCAATTCCTCAAGGATCTAGAACTAGAAATACCATTTGACCCAGCAAACCCATTACTGGGTATATACCTAAAGGATTGTAAATCATTCTACTATAAAGACACATGCACACGTATGTTTATTGCAGCACTATTTACAATGGCAAAGACTTGGAACCAACCCAAATGCTCATCAATGATATACTGGATAAAGGAAATGTGGCACACATACACCATGGAATACTATGAAGTCATGAAAAAGAACGAGTTCATATCCTTTGCAGGGACATGGGTGAAGCTGGAAACCATCATTCTCAGCAAACTGACACAGGAACAGAAAACTAAGCACTGCATGTTCTCACTCATAAATGAAAGTTGAATAATGATAACACATGGACACAGGGAGGGGAATATCACACACTGGGGCCTGCTGAGGGGTTGAGGGGTGGGAGGCAAAGGGAGGGAGAACATTAGGACAAATGCCTAATGTGTGTGGGGCTTAAAGCCTAGATGATGGGTTGATGGGTGCAGCAAACCACCATGGCACATGTATACCTATGTAACAAACCTGCATGCTCTGCACATGCATCCCAGAACTT